>NW_012122932.1:6149585-6150959 GCF_000951035.1 Colobus angolensis palliatus
TTTTTTTTTTTTTTTTTTTTAAATTTTTTAGTAGCAGTGGGGTTTCACCATGTTGGCCAGGCTGGTCTTGAACTCCTAACCTCAGGTGATTGATCCGCCTCGGCCTCAGAAAGTCCTGGGATTATAGGCGTGAGCCACTGCTCCTAGCCCCAAAAATTAATTTTTAAAAGTTAAACTAAGTTACCCAAACTTGTACATTATTGGAAAATAACAGTTGAAATGTAAAGGTATAGTTATGCATTATTGGCTAAGAAAGTATAAAGATGGCTGGAGCTGAGGTGGATGTAAAAAATAAGAATGTATTGAAGACGATCCGTGACTGTTTCTGTAATACCATACTTTTGTGTTGATCTGCTTTAAAAAATTACAGTGTCTTTAGTAGAAATGATGCATACTTATTGAAAATTAAAACAAATTATGAAAGCAGTAAAACCACAGAAACAATTTTTCTGTATATATAGAAACATGTTTTAATATACTGTCTTAACTTTCTTACTTGATAATCTGGAATCATCTTTTCAGGGTAATATTTGTATCCCATTAATTTTAGTGGCTACAAAGTTTTTTATGGGGATGTGGTGTACTTTAATCTCCTAGTGATGGATCTATAGATTGCTTCTATTATTTTCTCTTACAATGTCACTTTATACAAAACTGTCTATTTATGTGGCCTTGTTAGAATAATTTCATAGAAGTTTCAAAATGTGTGTTTGCTGGACCAGAACTATTTTTTCCCTTATACCTTGACCAGCTTACATATTGGATACCACATGATTATCAGGTATAAAATAAAATTTACGAATGTTTTCAATGCTGGTTTTGACATCGCTCTGACAGTGAAATGTGTCTTGTGTGTGTGTGTGAGTGTGTGTGTGTCTTGTGTGAGAGAGAGAGTGAGAGAGTCAATCTCATCTGTCTCCTGGGCTGGAGTGCAGCGGCAAGGTCACAGCTCATTGCAGCCTTGAACTCTCGGGCTCAGACTGTCCTCCCACCTCAGCCTCCTGAGTAGCTGGGACTGAGGTACAATCCACCACAGTCAGCTAATTTTTTTGTAGAGACAGTTTTACCATGTTGCCCAAGCTGATCTCAAACTCCTGGACTCAAGCAATTTGCTTGCTTCAGCCTTCCAAAATCCTGGGATTACAGGTGTGAGCCACCACCCTTGGGTTTTAAGGCTTTAAAATTTCCAGAACATTTTTTCTCATTTCCTCCTGATCATTACAAAAATCTTTAGTGAAGGGTAAGGCATTGTAAGAGAGTTAACTTCATTTTGCAGATACACTCAGAGGGTTTAAAAATTTGCTAGTACATATGCACATGACTATTAAGTGGTAGAACAAGTCTCTAAGCTGTTTTTACCCTTGCTTCCTTTTC
>NW_012122932.1:6152916-6156156 GCF_000951035.1 Colobus angolensis palliatus
GGGGATAGAGAGATGATTGCATACAAAGATGAAAAAGAAAACACATTTCTGCCAGGGCCAGGCGCGGTGACTGACGCCTATAATTCCAGCACTTTGGGAAGCCAAGGCAGGTAGGATTGTTTGAGTTCGTGAGTTTGAGACCAGCCTGGGCAACATAGTGAGACGTTATTTTTACTTAAATAAAAATAATCAGCCAGGAATGGTGGCATGTGCCTGTAGTTCCAGCTACTTTGGGAAGCTGAGGCTAGAGGATCACTTGGCCCTGGCACATAGAAGCTACAGTGAGCTATGATCGCATCACTGCACTCCAGCCTGGGTGGCAGAATGAGACCCCATCTCCAAAAAAAGAAATTTGCCAGTATCAAACATGAAAAAAAAAAAAAAAAACTCAAGATACTTGCAGATGACAAGTAAATCATCTTCCCATTTTACAGATTTTATGGAAAGAACTCTTCTTATGTCCATGGGGGATTGGATTCAAATGGAAAGCCAGCAGATGCAGTCTACGGACAGAAAGTAAGCATTTCAAGCCTTATTTAGGCTGTTAGCAGGTAGAAAATAACTCATAAAATTGAAGTGGATCATACTTAATAGGTTTTGGTGATGAGGATCAAATTTCTCAACTTTTTAGTAAAAGTTGATGTGTTTTATTACTATTTGATTAATATATTTGTTGAAATATTTATGTGATGTCAGATTTGTTAATTTTGCATGATACAAAGCTTGTGTGTGTTGGAAGATAATCGGCTTTAGCATGGGGGTCATCTTTTTTAAACTTTGAAAAGTGTGTTAATTCAGAACAGTTATTTAAAAAACTCAAGTTTTGGTCACTGGTAATAGAGTATACAAAGAAACATCAAAATACAGTCTGCGTTTCCTGTAATTTAAATATGTACATTCTCTTTACCTGTGTTGTGTTGAAAGTTTTTTTTTAGTTGGAAGTTATTTAAATTTTAAGGCATTCACAGTTGATTTTTTTTTTTTTTAAGGAAATCCACAGGAAAGTGATGTCACAAAACTTCACCAACTGCCACACCAAGATTCGCCATGTTGACGCTCATGCCACACTAAATGATGGTGTGGTAGTCCAGGTGATGGGGCTTCTCTCTAACAACAACCAGGCTTTGAGGAGATTCATGCAAACGTTTGTCCTTGCTCCTGAGGTATGTATAGGAATGATTATTTTGTAATGATCCAATACATGAAAAAAGAAACAATGAACAGTTGTACATATCTTCAATAACACTTGAAATTTCAGACTTACAGGAAACTTGGAATAATGGTACAATAACTCCTATACACTCCTTACCTAGAGCAGCTGTCACCACTTGCCCCCATGTGTGTAGTTCTTTCTCTAAAATACTCAAGTGGGCATTTCCTAAGAATAAAGAATTCTCTTCCATTCTGTAGTATAGTTATCAAATTCAGGAAATGTTGATGCAGTATAATTATTCTATCATCCATATTTAAAATTTGGAAATTATCCCAATAATGTCTTAGAGTTATTTTTTTTCCCTGTCCAACATGGAATCTATAATTGCACCTTGCATTTAGCTATCATGTCTCTAGTCTCTTCTAATCTGCAATTGTTCCTTCATCTTCTGGTTTTTTTTTTTATTGTGTTGACATTTTTGAAGAGCATAATCACTTTTTTTTGTAGGATGCTTTAGTGTGTCATTCATTGCCTCACGTTAGAGAGGCAATGAATGTCATTAAGTTGTGATATGAATTTTGATTAGTTAGGTTTTGCCACTGTAAAGTTAAATATGTTTTTTCTCTCTCTCTCTTTTGTTTTGGAGACGGAGTCTCACTCTATCGTCCAGGCTGGAGTTCAGTGGCTCCATCTCTGCTCACTGCAACCTCCGCCTCCTGGGTTCAGGCTATTCTCCTGCCTCAGCCTCCCGAGTAGCTGGGACTAGGAGCGTGCCACCACACTTGACTGATTTTGGTATTTTCAGTAGAAGTTGGGGTTTCACCATGTTTGTCAGGCTGGTCTCTAACTCCTGACCTCAAGTGATCCACCTGCCTCAGCCTCCCAAAGTACAGGGATTACAGGTGTGAGCCACTGTGCCCAGCCTTATTTTTTCTCTTTTTGATTTGTAAATAAAGGATGGGAGATTGTCTAACTTTTATCTTTTTTGAGCACTTACGGCATAAGATGTTTCAGGTTCATCTTGCACTGTTCCTCGCCCAGCCCCTGTTCTTGAATCACCTGTTTCTTCAAGGAGGCCTGGTTCTTTTTAGTTATACTTACGAAAGGGTGACAAGTTTATATTGAATGATTGCATTGGTGAATGAATGGATTGGTCCAGACTGAACAAGGTTAGGAATCCAGTCTGCTTAAGCATGTATATAGAAATGGCATAGTATGAACTTGTTGATTAAATCATTGTTTCTTCTAGCATTAATCTTAAATTTTCTTTTTAGGATAGCAAACCTAAAACACCTAAAATCTTTTAACCTTTGAATATGAGATAACTTTTTGTCTGTGCAAAATTACACGAAGCCATTACAGTCATAATTTTTAGAGGAAGGCTTAGATTAAAATGTAAAGATGTGGTAGACTTCTAAATATGCAAAGAATCACATGGAGTATGATTGTCAGTTATAGGTTTAATTATAGTTTTTTTTTTTTCTTTTAAAGGAAATATCTAACTTCTCGTTAGTATAATACACTATTATGTAAACTGTCTCATTTAATACACAGAGTATTGAGGCATATGTTTATATCTTTCTTTTCTGTTCTTTGAGATAAGAATCTCACTGTGTTACCCAGGCTGGGGTGCAGTGGTAGGATCATGATGTACTGTAGTGTTGACTGCCTGGGCTGAAATGATAATCCCACCTGAGCTTCCCAAGTAGCTGGGACCGCAAGCACAGGCCACTATTCCTGGCTGATTTTTGTTTTTGTTTTTGTAGAGACACACTCTACAAAAAGTATGTTGCCCAGGCTAGTCTCAAACTCCTGGGCTTAAGCAGTTCTCCTACCTCAGCCGTCCAAAGTGTTCGGATTTCAGGAGTTGAGCGAGCCACTGTGCCTAGCTGATACCTCTCTCTTCACAGAGGAGTAACAGCCTTAGAAACTGAATAACTCATAAATTATATAATTGGATCTGCACTCAGGTGTGTCTTATACCTAGTGCGAGCAATCTTTTTCAGACTACACTACTCTCGAGTGTTTATATCAATATTTTTGGATACAGACTTGGGGAAATACCTGCTGAAGTTAGGAATATGATT
>NW_012122932.1:6157726-6159932 GCF_000951035.1 Colobus angolensis palliatus
TAATTTGGCTAATGTAATGTAGCCAGTAAGGTGAAAGCCTGCATTAGGCTCCATGCTCTTAAAAACCGACACTACAGTAGCCTTAAAGTCTATCCTTAAGGCCGGGCGTGGTGGCTTACGCCTGTAATCCCAGCACTTTGGGAGGCCAAGGCAGGCGGATCATGAGGTCAGGAGATCGAGACCATCCTCACTAACATGGTGAAACCTTGTCTCTACTAAAAATAGAAAAAATTAGCCAGGCGTGGTGGCGGACGCCTAGCTACTCAGGAGACTGAGGCAGGAGAATGGTGTGAACCCGGGAGGTGGAACTTTCACTGAGCCGAGATTGCGCCACTGCACTCTAGCCTGGGCGACATAGCGAGACTGTCTCAAAAAAAAAAGTCTATCCTTAAAAGCCTTAGTTCTGTCCTTAAAGTCAATGCCATGAGTTTTACCAAATTGCCCTACTTTATTTATATGTGTTTTTCTTCACTGTTGTTTTGTGAACATTGTGAAAGTGAATGTATATGTGAATTCAGTAAGTACAAATTACTTTAAATATCTTTTTCTCACTTAAGAGTCTGAAGAAGAAGTAGAGGAACCTGAAGAAAGACAGCAAACACCTGAGGTGGTACCTGATGATTCTGGAACTTTCTATGATCAGGCAGTTGTCAGGTAAGAAAATTTGGTTCACATGTGCGGGGCTGCATAAGAACTTGCATTGTCTAGTCTTTCCCTTTGTTGGAGGGCATTTATATATTCTGAGAATTACCTCAAAATAATAATTTATCAGAAGAATGGTTTTGTTTCTGGTAATTTTGACTAAACAAAAATATGTAACTTGTTGTTAATAGTAAATTGTACTATGAAGGCAATCTACTATTGCTTAGTTTAAATAATACCGGTTTCTTTTTGGTTTAGTTTTTTCTTGGTGTTAAGTGAAAACTTGCATATTGTTTATCAAGAGTTGAATGTATTGAGGTATTAAATGCTTTGAGGGAATATGAAGTGGACAGACACCTGTTAGAGATCGGGCATAAATTGATATAAATACCAATATGTGAGTTAAGTAGCAATAAAGAATTTCCTTACCTTTGTAAGTACATCATTGTACCTTTGGGTTTTTTCCCCCCTTGTGATTGGAACAGAGATATGTTTGATAGCAAAAGAAATCCATATTTACTTGTTACCATGTGACACTGAATGTTAATATTCAGTGCCTGAAGGGTGTTTCCAAGTGTCTTTCAAGGTGTGATGAACTAATCAGGTTACTCACTTGGGTTGCTGGTTGAAAATGAAGATTCATGGTCCCACTGCAAACCTACTGAATTAGACTTTCAGGAGGCAAAACATCTGCAATTTTGTTTTTGTTCTTTTGAGACAGTCTCGCTCTCTTACCCAGGCTGGAGTGCAGTGGCATGATCTTGGCTGACTGCAACCTCCGCTTCCTGGGTTCAAGCAATCCCCCTGCCTCAGCCTCCTGAGTAGCTGGGACTACAGGCGCATACCACCATGCTCGGCTAATTTTTGTATTTTTGTAGAGATGGGGTTTCGCCATATTGGCCAGGCTTGTCTGGAACTCCTAATCTCAGGTGATCCGCCCACCTTGGCCTCGAAAAGTGCTAGGATTACAGGTGTGTGCCTAGCCCCTCTGCAGTTTTAACAGCATTCCTGGTTTGATTTATGTGGAATTTTAAGAATTGTATTCTGAATCATAACTAATATATTTTCTCCCCCAAATTCCTTACGTGTTTGAAAGTTTTTGTGTTAAAAGCCACATATCATAAAATTTGCCATCTTAACCTTTTTTTTCATCTTACCCATTTTTAAGTATAAAGTATAGTAGTGTTAGCTGTATAGACACGGTTGTATGACAGATCTCTAGGACTTTTCACCTTACAAATCTTATTGAAGATAACTTTATATACCTTAACAGATAGACTGTACCCATTGAATGGCAACCTTCTTTCCCCTCCTCCCCCAGCCTATTTTGAGAGTTTTTCTGATGTTGTATGCTAAATGAATTGTAATGATTGTGGGATTCCAGCCATAAAGTGGTTTGGTTCATTTTGATGTCCTGAATCATTTGCTCATCAGACTTTGCCAAATGGATTCCAGTGAAGTTATCGAGTGGCATTTTAAAAATTACTTTTTAAAAACTCAGATATACGATTCTTAGATTTTTTTTTTTTTTTTTGATGGAGCTAACTCTATGTTCTGGTTTCTG
>NW_012122932.1:6160032-6212064 GCF_000951035.1 Colobus angolensis palliatus
AGCCAGTATTAGAAGAAACTGCTCCTGAGGATACTCAGAAGAGTTCTTCTCCAGCACCTGCAGACATAGCTCAGACAGTACAGGAAGACTTGAGGGTATGAAACATGTCTTCATTTTTATTCTATTTCTAGTTATTTTTTAAAAAAGAAAAATCTCTGTTCTGTATTGCTGTTTGGTTGACTTTTGTAGATACATTTTCATATTGGTGGTTCATTTCAGGGAAATTTCTTAGATATTGAGCCATGCCTTTGATAAGAGAGAGGTAAGATGTGTATTAGTTTATTTCATCAAAATAAACCACTGCCTTCCCCTAGGTAACTTGAATGCCTGTTAGATTAGAAATTTTAGGTGCCACTGTAGCACCATGTCAGTGATTCCTTATCTTTTTAATATTTAATCTTTTACACTATAAATTATTACATGCTTGTTACTACAAGTGCGTAACATCTTTTTAAGAAAAACAACATGGCAGAATATACTTTTCTTTTTCTATGAAATTTTTTTGAAGATAACTTTATAGTGGAAGTAGAAATGAACTGCTGAAGTAAAATTTCTTTTCTAGTTGGCATACCTGATTTCGGAAGTTTTCAGTTTGTCCTCCTGAGTCTTATTAGGGTGGTGTTAACTGAACTCATGAAACCTTTACATTTGGCACTCTGAGAAGGAATATAATTTTTAGTGCTGTATTTACAGGCTCAGGGTTATGTCATTTGTTTGTTCAACAATTAATTCAAATTCCTGCTGTGTGTTAGGCGTTGTTCAAAGTATAGATATTGGCAAAACAGATAGGGGTTCTTGCTCTCTGGCAGCTAATAGGTGAGTAGGAAAGAGCAATGTTGAAATGACTTTAGCTTGCAAGTGCAAAAAATTAGCTGTACGTGGTGATGCCTATGTGTGGTCCCAGCTGCTTGGGAGGCTGAGGTAGGAGGATTGCTTAGCCTGGGAAGTCAAGGCTGCAGTGAGCTATGATTATGTCACTGCATTCCAGCTTGGGAGACAGAGTAAGACCTTGTCACAATAAGAAAACAGTAAGAAGCAAGTGGAAAAGTAGTTTGACTGGACCAGATGACCACTTAGTTGGTTAATACAGTAAACCTAGTTGAGAGAGAATGATGGCTTGAATTAGAGTTGTGGCAGTGGAAATGGAAAAGAAATAATTAGGTAGAATAACAGGTTGTGACAATTTTTAAATGTGTGAGAAAGGTGTTGATGATGATTCTACAGTTGATGTAATTGAGTCGATGTTTGTATCATGGATTGGACTGAATCACAGCAGGAAGAGCTGAGCTGATTTTAGAGGAGAGGGAATTTTGTTTGACTCACAAATTTGAATGGAAGTAGCTTTCCTTGGGCCAGGCATTGTGGCTCACACACTTAATCCCAGCACTTGGTGAGGCAGAGGGCAGGAGGATTGCTCGAGTTCAGGAGTTAAAGACCAGCCTGGTCAATATAGTGAGACTTCATCTCTGCTAAAAAGAAAAAATAGCTGGATATGGTGGCACATGCCTGTAGTTTCAGCTGCTTGGGAAACAGGTGGGAGGATCACTTGAGCACAGGAGATGGAGGCTGCAGCGAGCTGTGTACATGCCATTGCATTCCAGCCTGGGCAACAGCTAGATTCTATCTCAAAAAAAAAAAGTGAGTAGTTTCTTGAACCTAAGCCTCTCAGATTTGCCTGGTACTTGATCGTCAGTCCCAAGGAATTTCAGTACTATATTTTGAATAGCTGAAAGAGAAGAATCTTAATATATGTATAAACTCCATCCTGCCTGTGAGAATGTGTTACCATTTGTTGTGTACAGGCAATCAAGAGTTAGTAGCTTTTATATTGTTTTGATACATGGTATAATTATGTAATGTTGGTATTGCTCCCTTAGACGTTTTCTTGGGCATCTGTGACCAGTAAGAACCTTCCACCCAGTGGAGCTGTTCCAGTTACTGGGATACCACCTCATGTTGTTAAAGTACCAGCTTCACAGGTAAGGTCTTAATAAAACTTGTACATTAGGCAAGTGTACTTATATTTTGGTAATTTGATTCAACAGAGGTTTAGAGAATGTGAAAACTGGTCAGGTGGAGTGTGGCTCATGCCTGCAATCCCAGCACTTTAGGAGGCTGAAGCCAGCTGATCACTGGAGCCTAGGAGTTTGAAACCAATTCAGGCAACATAGTGAGACTCTGTCTCTACAAAAAAATAAGAAATTAGCCGGGCCTTGTGGCATGCATCTGTAGTCCTAGTTAATTAGGAAGCTGAGGTGGGAGGATTGCTTGAATCCAGGAGGTGAGGCTGCGGTGAGTCATGATTGTGCCACTGCACTGCATCATGGACGACACAGTGAGAATCTGGCTCAAAAAAAAAAAAAACAAACCCCAAATCAATGTAGAAACAAAACTGATACATAGGACAGAAAAAAGGGTATAAGGTGGTTTTTAATTTTTCTTGTAAGGGAATTGTCCATTTTCTAGTTTAAAACTTGTTAGCTAAGAAAGTTCATTAAGAAAAAGGATAAGCCTGCTTTGTTTTAACACAAAAGTTAACTTAAAATTTTTCAGCCCCGTCCAGAGTCTAAGCCTGAATCTCAGATTCCACCACAGAGACCTCAAAGGGATCAAAGAGTGCGAGAACAGCGAATAAATATTCCTCCCCAAAGGGGACCCAGACCAAGTAAGAGCTCAGAAGGGCAATTTCTCGTTTGGGGGATTTTGAGGGGAGAGCTTATTTTGGGAGGGTAGTTGATATTTATATACTTTAAAATAAAAATATTGTAGGGTTGATGGAATTGCCTGTTTTTAGGGTAGAGGGAAAACTATTGAATGTGAGCAGTCACTGAAAGATGTCGTCTTTCTCTTGCCTTTCATTGATGATTTTGTCTCCTTTTAAGTCCGTGAGGCTGGTGAGCAAGGTGACATTGAACCCCGAAGAATGGTGAGACACCCTGACAGTCACCAACTCTTCATTGGCAACCTGCCTCATGAAGTGGACAAATCAGAGCTTAAAGATTTCTTTCAAAGTAGGTTATTGAGTTTTGAACACTAAATTCATCTAGTGTCTCTAGCACTGTACAGTAGAAATAGAAAATGAGCCACATGCGTAATTATAAATTTTCTAGTAGTCATGGTAAAAAAAAAAAAAAAGTAAAAAGAAACTGGATAATTTTAATAACATTTAACGCTTAAGGCATTGTCATTTCAACATGTAAGAATATTGTGAGAGATATTTTACACTTTTCATAATAAATCTTTGAAATCTAAATGTGCCTCCCATAATTTTACACTTACGAGAGGCACATCTCAATTCAGACCAGCTGTATTTATAGTTCAAGTGCTCAGTAGTCACATGCATCCAGTGGCTACTGTATTGGACTGTGTACATGGAATGTTTAAAGGGAATGGTCTAAGTAGTTATCTGAGAATCTGTTTCACTTGCAGATTATGGGAACGTGGTGGAGTTGCGCATTAACAGTGGTGGGAAATTACCCAATTTTGGTTTTGTTGTGTTTGATGATTCTGAGCCTGTTCAGAAGGTCCTTAGCAACAGGGTAAGCAGCTTTTCATCTTGATTTTTTTTTTTTTTAAAGGGTTTTGGTTCTTTAGAATATATTTATCTTTACAGCTGGGTCTTTATGTAAAGTGCAGTTTATTCCAACATATTCAGGTAATTTATTCCATTATTTTCAACCATTGTTAAAAGACCTGCCTGGGGGTTTAGAAAAACGAAACTTATGTTTAAATAACTTAGTTTTTGAAAGCATGAATTATGAGAATGAGAAAATGAATAGTTATCAGTGCACTGAGATTTATGTAACTACCTTTCCTTGGTGTTGGCTTTTGGTGCACAGGAGTTGAAATACAAACCTACTTTTAACTATTAGATAAGAGCCAGTTTGCCCAGGGCAGTTTTGGTGTACTGCTGTTTTGTAGAGAATAACTATTAAGAACTTCTCCTGTAAGTCAATAAATTGGGTTTGGAAGATAAATTATATAGTCAGAGTACTTGGAACCACCCTTAGTAACAGCACTCTTAACCCTGTAAATTCTAATATTAGAAGAATTTGTAGAATGTAAATCTTACTGTCGTAGCCCCAAAGAAAGCTTCCCCTCCCCTAGCAAAAAACTGCTTTTTGTTGTAGCCGAGAAGAACAAGGGTATAAATAATATTAATTTACTAAGCTATACTTTTTTTATTGAGGTGAAATTTACATAACACTATTAACCATTTAAAATTGTACAACTTAATTGCATTTAGAACACATATTGTGCAACCATTACCTTTAATTCCAAAAGTTTTTTACTAATAGCCATAAGCTCTTTACTCACTAAGCAGTCATTCCTTGTACCTGTCTCCCCAGCCCCTTGCAGCCACTAATCCGCTTTCTGTCCCTGTGGATTAAAATTGTGTACTTTAAACCATGTAATAGAAATATTGCAGATCAGTGATATTTTCCAGAATGCTAATGGGCGTACTGCAAGGTTTTTTTTTTTGTTTGAGACAGTCTCGCTCTGCTGCCCAGGCTGGGGTACAATGATGTGATCTCGGCTCACTGCAACCTCCACCTCCCGGGTTCAAGCAGTTCTCCTGCCTCAGCCTCCTGAGTAGCTGGGATTACAGGTGCCCCTCACCGTGCCCAGCTGATTTTTTTGTATTTTTAGTAGACATGGGGTTTCCCCATGTTGGCCAGGCTGGTCTCGAACTCCTGACCTCAGGTGATCCACTGACCTTGGCCTCCGAAAGTGCTGGGATTATAGGTGTGAGCCAGTGCACCTGGCCATACTGCATAGTTTAATGTTGTGGTCATAACATTATGTCAACCTGAGTATGCACATACACATTATCTTTCAAATTACTTTACCACGTATTTTTGTGAAGCATCTCCTGCAAAATACTGTTTGAGAAATGAGAGAACGGTGGTTCATCTCACCAAAGCCACTGAAGAACCCAGAAATGTCCAGTAGGCTTTGTAGATAAATCCATCATTCAGCACGTTATTAGGCCTAGTGGTCACCCTTCATTTCATGGTATTGATAGAAGTCTGCTATGCTTCCTTCAGTAATTTTTTGTGTGAGCAGAAATAGCTTATGTAAGACTGACTGCCCTGGTGTATGACATACTGTAGTGTAGCTTAGCGGTTCAAAGCTTATTTTTCCCAGTTTGGAGGCCTTGGTTTACATTCTCCTTTCATCACTCATTAGTGTTGTGACCCATGGGACAAGTTACTTAACCTCCCCAGTCCTTAGTTTGCTAGTCCTTAGAGTAAGTATCTACTTTCAGAGGGTTGTTATAAAGGTTAAGTGAGTTAATAAATTTGAATAGAACACTTCCCTGACACATAGTACTGTTAGATGCTCATTTTAAGAAACTAGAAAATTATATTGCTGGTGAAGAGCATAATTGAATATATTGAAATGTTTGGTAACTTTGGCTCTGTTAGGAAACGAAGCCCAAGACGATCCAAACTTCTCAGGAGGTGAAGAACAAGTTAAAGTTTATGTCAGATTAATGAAGTTTTTATTTTAAATATATATGTACTTTGCATAAATATGTACAGTACCATCTTTTCACATTGGCGATGATGAGGTTTTATTCTAAGCCTCCAAATCTATGGGGAAGGTGGCAATTCTTTATTCAATTTACATAATTATATGAGAAAAAAATAAGTACGATGAGAGTTAACTTGTGCTGCTGTGCTATTTAAAATGGCTTTTTAAAACTGGCCTGCCTACCTAATCACCTTTCCATGTATTTGTTAATGGTAAATTGTATGTTCTCAGTTAAAAACTGAACTGTTGTAATCCAAGCACTTTGGGAGGCTGAGGCTGGTGGATCACTTGAGGTCAGGAGTTTGAGACCAGCCTAGCCAACATGGTGAAGCCCTGTCTCTACTAAAAATACAAAAATTAGCCAGGTGTGGTGGCGGGCGCCTCTAATTCCAGCTACTCTGGAGGCTGGGGCAGGGAAAATCGCTTGAACCCAGGAGGCAGAAGTTGTGGTGAGCCAAGATCATGCCATTGCACTCCAGTCTGGGTGACAAGTGAAACTGTGTCGCATTAAAAAAACAAACAAAAAACTGAACTGTGAGAATTTAGCTGATTTATAATCTGCTGCTTCTTTTTTCTTTCTGAGACAGTGTCTCGCTCTGTTTCCCAGACTGGAGTGCAATGGTGCGATCTTGGCTCACTACAACCTCTGCCTCCCAGATTCAAGTGATTCTCCTGCCTCAGCCTCCTGAGTAGCTGGGACTACAGGCGTGTGCCATCATGCCTGGCTAATTTTTGTATTTTTGTAGTAGAGATGGTGTTTCACCATGTTGGTCAGGCTGGTCTTGAACTCCTGACCTCGTAATCCACCTGACTCAGCCTCCCAAAGTGCTGGGATTACAGGTGTGAGCCATTGCCCAGCCTCTGCTGGTTCATTATTATAGCTTTCTTTGATAGTGATAGCTCATCACTACTCTAAGTCTGGTCACCTTGATTCTTACAGCCCATCATGTTCAGAGGTGAGGTCCGTCTGAATGTCGAAGAGAAGAAGACTCGAGCTGCCAGGGAAGGCGACCGACGAGATAATCGCCTTCGGGGACCTGGAGGCCCTCGAGGTGGGCTGGGTGGTGGAATGAGAGGCCCTCCCCGTGGAGGCATGGTGCAGAAACCAGGATTTGGAGTGGGAAGGGGGCTTGCGCCACGGCAGTGAATCTTCATGGATCTTCACGCAGCCATACAAACCCTAGTTCCAGCAGAATGGTGAATTTCTTCGACTAGCCTTTGGTATCTTGGAGTATGACCCCAGTCTGTTATAAACTGCTTAAGTTTGTATAATTTTACTTTTTTTGTGTGTTAATGGTGTGTGCTCCCTCTCCCTCTCTTCCCTTTCCTGACCTTTAGTCTTTCACTTCCAATTTTGTGGAATGATATTTTAGGAATAATGGACTTTTAAAGAAGAAAAAAAAAAAAGACTGAATTTCCTTGCTTACTTTGCATATACAGACTGGATTTTTTTTTTAACAGCCATTTCCCCAAAGGAATGTCTTGTGTATTACTGACATTTGGTATGTTTCATTCATTGGAATATTTCTTATTTTCTACATGTTTCAAAAGCCTGTAAGAAATACAGGATTTGATAATATTTTGAAGGCAGGAAAAACCCAAATTGTTTCTTCTTTGAGAGTCATGACTACCTTCTAGTATGGAGAAATTGCCATTGGAAAATGTGACAATTGTGATTCTCACTGGTATGTTTAAAAACTGAATAAAAGGAATAGAAATTTTCTTTTGATAAAGGATCACAAAACAATTCTAAAACCTACTGTTTTTACCATTGAAATTTAAATTGTGATAATAGGTTTTAAATGTCTAGAATGCAACTGATAGGCTTTTCTTGAACTGTTATTTTTTAAAGTAGTTTTTTCATGTTTAATTTGTATTTGTAAAAAAACAGAAAGCAAAAAAATTCCCAAAACTCAGATAACAACCAGAGCAAAACTGTTGTGCCTTCTATTTATCTTTGATTTCAGTCTTGGCAATTGTTTAAACAAAAATAATTTAAAAAAAAATCTAGATTTGTTTTATTAGGTCCAGAGTATGTGGGGAATTACAGAATCCCTCTCATCACTTTGTGTATGTCTTTTGTTAACGTGTTTGTTATGCCTTATTCTAAAATTGAGTCTCAAACTGGAATGCCTTCGAAGACAGATGCTTCTATAGAGGTTCTTTGACCTAAATAGTTCAGCATTTGTGTTTTTATTCTGGTATCTAATCAGATTCCTAATCATAGCCCGTAAGAAGGAATGTTACTTTAATATTGGACTTTGCTCATGTGCTCGTGTCCGCATTTTTTTTCTTAAAATCATAGCCATATGGTAAATTTTCTATTTTGTTATGGTTCTCTTTTATTGATTGGCATGCAGTGGGTGTTACTTGGAAATGGCCAATTTTTATTAAAATATTTCTGGAAGAAAATTTAATCTGGCAATATAGACTAATACTCGTTTCACATATGTGTTATTTGTTGAGTGCTGTGTGTGAGATGGGTGAAGGTTTTGTTTACACGTGTGAAACAAATTTTGTGTGATTATTTATCATTACTAAGTGAAGGGCAACCAGGTTGTAAAATTCAGCGTATTTATTTTCTTAACAGTATTCATCTTTAGGACTGTCGTTTAAAGATAACATAGGAATGTTTGGTTTGTGTTACTGAGAAACTAGGTTTGCTGTGATGGTTAAGGCCACAGTGAAGTTGGTATTACCAGTTTGGTTCCGGTTCCTCAAATATTTGAAAATTGGCAGCATCTCCTTTACATAAACTTAATGTAACTGAATCACATGGGTTTTTTGTAGGGTTAGTTTAAGTAACTTTGGTAACCACTTTTGGCCCAGATCAGTGATAACAGGAAGAAATACAACTTATACTTGTGTAGCTTATATTAAGCGTATGGTGAGTGGAAAGAAAAGTTTAGTTTGAGTTACTTTGAAAAAAAAAATTACTTTGTGGTAACTTCAAGGTAATAAATTATGGATAGCCTAGAAATTATCCTTCACAGGTGAATACTAAATTACACATTTCAAAACAGGAGTTCTTCCTATTTGGAGACTTAACGGCATTAACTAGATGCAGCAGTCCTCAGCTTGGCGTTATCACATCCTAGAGGACATTTAGAAATGTGTGAAATTGGGAAGGTTTGTTGGAGAGACATGCATCTGGCATTTATTGGGTGGGGTCTAAGGATACCAAATGTGTAAAAATGAAGCAACCCCGCTGAGAATACTGATAGTCCCTATTCCTGTGGGTGGGTGGAGCTGTGGGATTAGAAGAACTGGAATGAAGACTCATTCTTTTGAAACTCAGCCTCAGATAAATAACAAACTAGGAAATGGAAATCTGTTTCAAGAATTACAGTAACGTCTAAGGAATTAGTAATTTCACTTTTTATTGTCTGTACCAAATGTATGTGTGTGTTGTGTATGTGTGTGTAAATGTGGAGAGGTGGTAGCAATACATGCTGATGCTGCTTGCAATTTGTTGCAGGGGATTACTGCACAATCTCAGAAAATACAAGGCTTCCCCCGTACTTTTAAATCATCAAAGTTGGGATGATTGTGAGATTTTGAATGATGGTATTGGACCTAAGAAATAGAATTAGCATGATCAGCACTGTTGAGAATTCTCGTACAATTATGTACATTATTGCATGTAGAGTAAACATGAGAGCTTAGAGATGTATACATTTCCACTGCTGGAAAATGATTATGTTAGGGCAACATTTTCTATAGGTGGCAGCAGTAGGAGCTCATCACATTGAACATTTTCAGATTTTAAAATGAAAATTTTCATCCATAGGAATGGCCCAATGTATAGTTATTAGCTACTGAACTTAGAACTCTTGACCCATGAGGTTTTTGTTTTTTAATTTTTATTTTTATAGAGGCAAGGTCTTGAGCTATGTTGTCAGGCTGGTCTCAAGCTCCTGGCCTCGTCAGTCCTCCTGCCTTCCAAGTAGCCGGAACTACAGTTGTGCACCATTGCACCTGGCCTCATGAGTATTTTAGCTAGATAAGATTTGTTTGGTTCAGTGGGTCTTAGTTTTTTAAGACCTGTTGATTTATAATTAGAGATCTTGGGCCTTAAACTGTATTTTTGTGTTAGTGGTGAGGTTGGGCTTTACTTTGTATATTCCAGTGTTCTCAACTTTGTCAGATATTGCTAGGGACCAGTGAGATCGATAATCCAAAAATAATAATTTGACTTTGGATGAGTATGTCATTACCACAGTGTTAGCTGATTTGCACTTTAGGTTAGAAAAGTTAATTTTCACATCTGTGCTGCGGATTAGGTGATACTGTCCTCAGCAAAACAGATGAGGAAGAAACTGAATCAGAGCAGTTAAATGACAGGCTTCCAAGTCATCCATGTAGCAAGGAGCGCATTTGCTTCCCAAACTGATGATTTTTCTCTGGAACCATCATGCCCCCCTAATTTCATTTCAGTAACATAGACCGCAATGAACTTCCTACTGTAGGGAGACTTGAGTCTGGAATACATTCAGAACAAGGTTAACATTACAGTTCTTAATTTCCTTTAGGGCAAACAAGATAATTAAAGTTGGATTTTGTGAGTCTTTTTGATTTGCAGATTATATATGGTAACACAATAGTAGTGGTTTTTAAGTTTTTTTCTCATCTGATTTGATAATTTAGTGCAAACTTCAAATCTGGATGTGGATAACAATATTTTTATTAGAGCATAATCCAGGTGAGTTTAGAATTTATGTTTTGTGCTTATAAACTGTCACCTTCTGATACTTGTCTTCATCCCTCTGTTTGAAAAACCCTGGTAGAATTTAACAATTTAATGGAAAATGTTGAACTTTATAGAAAGCCATTTTAGAACTTATAGGTAACCTTTCTGAAGAGCTTAGATTTGTAGACCACTGTTTTTGCTGAGTGACATTTCTTTTAAATGGTTGCATTTGTCAAATCTGTAAAGATGTCTTTTATATTGCAGTTTTCGTTTTGTGCTACTTAAAGGAATCTTTGCAGTACTGCATACAGATAAGATAATTGTTGACCTTTTTAGTTGAGCCGTTTTTAAACTTGCAAAAGAAGTAACATCAACATTTATTTGAATATCAGGTTTTTTAGCTAACTGCCTAATGTACCAAAAGAACTTTGCAATGTCTTATGTGGGCTGAGGGGTTGAGTTAAAGTTGCTAATCAAGTAATGGCCATGTGGCACAAGATGATAACTTAAGAATTTCTGGTTCCAAGGGGATTTATATTTGGGATTTATATTTGTTTAATGTTGAGGTTCTGGGGACCATAGGTGGGCCTGTCAACTCTTAACAGACTATAGTAAAGGAGAGATGGTGGCACATGTGAAATAAAACTTGTTTATATTTACATTCTTACTAGTGGATAGATACCACCTCAGAACAACACTGAAATTAAACTGCCTTGTTCATGCTTTCATGTCTCAAATCAAGGCCTGAATGAGTAAAAAGATGAGTAGAGGTTACCTAAAACCCTTAACCAGTTTTGGTTTTTGATTATGCATATGCGTTGACTTGGAATTAGGTTTTTAGTTTCTGTTTATGTGACTTGACTTTGAGAACATTGGATTCATCTTCTCTCCACAGTTTCTACTTAAACCTAGTAGCTTATTTTAATTCCCTGTAAGTAAGAGGAAAATAATATAGGGAATCTGATCAACTATTTCTTTAATAAATCATGTGACCTGGGCAATTACAGAAATTCATATGTGTTTAGTATTTTGAAATGTGGCCAGTGTCCCAGATTTGTAAGCTACAGTGTGCATACAGTGCATACAGTGTGTCTTAGGATTTTTTTTTTTAAGTGAATTAAGGATGTTTACCAGAAATTATTGATTTACTGAACCAAGTATTTATTTTCAAGAACTCACTTATGGGGAAGGTTGCTTATATTTTTGGTAGTAATTAGAGGGAAGATTAAATCCTGTTTAACCTGGATAGAAACAGTTTTAACTATTGCTGAAGTTAAAATCACTTTGGGGTGGGTTGGGGTGGCTCATGCCTGTAATCCCAGTGCTTTGAGAGACTGAGGCCAGAGGATTGCTTGAGGCCAGGGATTTGAGACCAGCTTGGGCAACACAGTAAGACCCTGTCTCTACGGATAATTGAAAAGTGAGCCAGACGTGGTGGCGCATTCCTGTAGTCTCGGTCTCTCAGGAGGCTGAGGCAGGATATTGCTTGAGCCCAGGAGTTGGAGGCTGCAGTGAGTTATGATCGTGCCACTGCACTCTAACCTGGGTGACAGAGTGAGACCCTGTCTCTAAAAAACAAAAAATTAGAAAACAAAACAAAACCCACTTTGGTTACTCATTGTCCTTATGTTTTGATGTCAGTTGTTTTCCTAAATTTTAAAATTTTGTTATGAAGATTGGATATTCACTGATTTGGCCCTTTAAATGACATTATACCAAGAAGCTGGTATAAGGAAGTAGGAGAGGAGAAAACTTTTTGAAAAACCATTTGGTGCATGCTAAGGTAGCTTGTAGGACATGTGGTTTTAAAAAATTCATGAATTTTGAAGAAGGATAGGGTGGAAGTAAAATTTAGCTGATAGCATAGGGATCATTTGTCATTTATATAGAAAATAATTATATTTTTGAGTGAGAAGCATCAGACTTAAATTTTTTTTCTTCTAGTTTGATTATTACCACAAAGAACGGAGAAACTCTCAGAATTCTTTGAATCATAGAATGTTAGTACTGGAAAGGACTAGTAAGTGACCTGTACAACCCCTTCATTTTACAAATGATCAGATAATTGGCTAGTAGAGTCCCAGATCTGCTTCTAGAAGTAATACGGTGATCATCAGTTTAGATTCACTATAGGAAGGCCAGCACTGTTAAAGTTTGTCAGGAGAAAAAGGGAAGGTGTCACTTTTTGTATGTTCACCCAGTTGCTTCTGTAGTTTTCATACCCCTGTTTTCTCTATTTTCTTAGAACTGTCTTGAATGGCTCAGCTCTACCAGGGCTTGTTGTCTAAGGACATTAACTTGTGCTCCCCTCAGGGATGGGTTTACTACTAGCTGTCAGAAAGCTATTGGGTATCCTAATGTGTTAATAGCTGAAACTCAGCTGTAATTTATCCTAAATACTTCAGCATTTTGCATTCTGTACATTGTGGTGCTTTTTCCACCTTGTATTGTTGTAATTGTAAGCTCCTAGGGGGCAGCAATTTGGTCTTAGGCGTGTACCCTGTTTAGTGCCTGGCAATGCCATATTTATATCAAGGTCTTAATATTGCTTTTCAGTTATTTTTCCCACTCGTCATGGAAGTGATGCTCCAGCCTTGCTAAAACACTTAGGGTCCTCCCGATAAGCCAGGCATTGTGATTCCTTGGCTTCAAGTGCCTTCTCTCTTCCCTGAAGGTCCACTGAGATCTACACTCTCCCCTTTCCTCCGATCTCTTGCCTTGTAAGTAATTTCTTTTTTAAAGATCAGTACAAGAGCTGTGTTTTTCCCTAAGAAAAAATTGGCAACAGGAATGGGGAGTAGCCCTTTTTGGGGCTGATCTGTCTGAGGAACAAATCCATTCTCATCTACTTTCCACATTGTCCCTCTTGTATGAGGTCCTGTTCCCGACCTTCATTTCTAAAACTGTTCTAGAGCACTTTGTCTTTCTCATAGTTCTTAACTTACCCCTTCAATCTAGAATTAGAATTACATTATCTGTTTTACTACTTTACTAGACTGTAAGCTCCTAGAAGACAAGGACTAGCGAGTTAATCTCTATATTCCACTAGAAGGTACAGTGACTCACAACTAGAGTCTTTAGATGATAACTTACTGAGTTGAATAACTTAATATATTTCTATTTTCATTCCTAAGGGAGGCATGTCTGGAGATAGACCTTGAATTTAATAAATGTTAGGTACTACACCATTTTAGTGGAGGAAATTGTTGGGAAATTTGGGGGGATGGGTATAGAAGGGGGAGGAAGTCACTGGCCATTTTGAGGTGCTTCCGTTGGTCTGGGTAACTAGCCATTTCTTCCTGATTGTGCCTGGTATATCCCAGGCAGTTTGTTTCTGTGCAGAAGAATTTTATATGAAATTTTCATTTCTTTGCCAAAACTTGTTCCTCCTTTCAGTTCATGACATCATCCATGCTAAAGTCTGAGTCATCTGCTTCCATTTTTGTTATTCCCAATATCCAGTCTTCAGCTAAGTCCTGTCAGTTCTACCTCAAGTCTTTCACGTCTGTCTTCCTCACCTATTTAATTTCGGTACTCTCTCAGCTTCACTTAACCTCTTCTTACTCCCGCCTACTTTATACACAATGTTATATTCATCTTGCTGAAACATAGCTCTGACCATGTATCCCATGTATGTGTTCTCTCTCCCCTATTAGACTGTAAGCTCCTTATGGGCAGGATCTGTGTCTGAGTCATCTTTGTATCTTGCCTAGCACCTATCAATAAATACTTCTTGAATGAACCAGTGAATTCTCATTTCTCGGCATAAAACCTTGTCTAAAGTGAGATATTTTCTAGGTTATACATAGGTTTCTCCCTGGGGTAAGTGAAAGTTCTTGCATATAAAGTTGGTTAAATAGTAATAATGACGAGTTAACCACAGAAAATTTCAGAAAACTTTAATTTTTTTCCATTGGAATCAGCATGGATGTGTGTATATGGATGGTTCAATAAATATACTGTTATATACATGTTTCACAGAAATTTTACATTCCATCTTCAGACTGCAGAAATAGATTTTTTTTTACAAGCCAAAAAATAACTGCCGTAACTTTTATGACTTCATGCAAAAAAAAAAGGGGAAGAGTAAGGGGCAAAAGGGAATTAGTTGTTGAAGGTTGAGTGTCCAGTAAGAAGTAAAAATGTTACATTAAGGAAGCGATTGCTTAATACGCTGCTTAAGGTGGTAGCCAAACAAATCCTTAACTGCAGCATTAAGGCCATACCAAGTTTATACATATATACAAAGAAATTTCCATATAAAAGACATACTATCTATCACATTTTCTTCTTCATGAAGATGAGGAACTTTGTAATTCTGACCTAATTTTCCAGGCCAATTAATTAAAATGTCCCCAGGCTGCTTTTTAGAAATACTTTCTACTTTGGCTAGCTGTCAAGAGTTGCTGCTATGTGGGCTTGTGACTTCTGGTCTGGCATGAAAGTATGAATCATCTTGAACCTCTTCCATCATAGCACTGTGTTGCTTAGCTAATTCACACTGCCCAGCTAAGCACATTTTCTGCATCCCCAAAGTATTTGGAATCACAGAATTGTAACTTGTGGTTGTCTTACCTGTAACAGACTCCACAGTCGTGCTGGCATTGTGACCTGAAGAATTACACAGTGCCCTTCTTAGATTCTTTGGGGTTACAGTAACTTCTTGAATAATGTACCAGTGAACCTAATGAACCATAGTGTTTCAGGAAACATGCCCTAGCTATTGGAAGGTCGTATCTTAACTTTTACCCCTTGTGGGTCATGATACATTTAACTTAGTAGCTACATTTTTGGAATAAAGGAGATGTAAAATTATTTGCAGAATAATAACCTAGGATTTGCTCTTCTGCCTAAACATCAAACTAGGGAACTTTTAAGACAAAGGGTACACCTTTTGTGCAAGTAAGTGGGCAAAATGGGGAAAACATGAAGGGCAAGTCCTTTGGGGATGACTTCCAGTTAATGCAGAAGTCATTTGCTTTAGCAAGGTTGGGTGGGACTCTGAGATTGCACACTCTTGCCCTGTTGGCAGAAACTAGCCCATCTTAAGTTAGTCAATGAATCCTGACTCAAAACTAAAAGTTGCTAAATCTAAGATCGAGTGTATAAATAAAATAACCCCTTCCTCCAGTGACTGCATTTATTTTGTAATCTTAAACTCATTTTGGAATGTTTTAAATTAAAGACAACTTTGCCATTAATGTTGTCTTAGCAATGAATTCTCTCTGTTGTCCTGTTTATCGCCAGTTTTCAAGTATGGCTCCAGTGTGTTCACAACTATGGCTGCAAGGTAATTTGGTCTCTTTCTATAGCATCCCTAGGCCAGTCAAGTTTGAGAATGAGGTCTCCCTAAATGGCCTCTCCTGGGGGAGAGGACCAAGTGACTTGTGATTTGGAAGCACTATGGTATGTCTGAACACTTGACAAGTTAACGGTCACTGAGTATTCTAATCATGCACCAACCACTCTTCACCCTAAATGCACTACAAATTATTCATTGCAGTAACTTGCATCAATTCTAGATAGGGTGATTTTTAATGAACAGGTCTACTGTGATGCTGATCAGACTGAGAGTGGAATACCCTTTGGCAGTCTTGGAATATCAAGAGGGCTTATAAAGTATTAGGTTTTTGTATTGGTCACTTTGTGGTTCACTTTGTCCATTTCAAGTCCAAAGCAGTTGAAGACATGTTTTATCCAGTTTGTCAGACATACTTGGAGGCCACTGCTATGTTTGTTTTGAATTGAAAGTAAAACTCAAGCTGTTTCTCCTTTTTTTAAACATTGCAGTAACCTTTTGTCTAATAAGCACAAGGATCACATTGAATAGGTATTTTATCTATATCCATTCAATATACTAAGCAGGTGGTACCCCCTTGGGATTTAATTTACTCATACCATTTTAACTGTTGTTAGTGCTGAAAATATAATGGCTTAAGTATTGGAAGATTGAACCATTAAAATTTGAAGTAGTATGAATTTAAAATGCTCTGAAGTACCTAGTGGGAACTCAATTTCTTAGCCCTTTCTATACCATTCAGGCTAAATTGACATGTTGAGTATGGTATGCTTTTAGATGAGGTAGAGATACATCTAATGTGGAAAAAGTTGAGTTTAGCAAACTGCTTATTTGATATATAAACACCAATTTTAAAAAAGATTTGAGGCAATCTTGTTCTAAAGAATTTGCTTAAGAAATGTAGCTTTGTGAAAGAAACTATTCCTTTTCTGTACTTGGACTAGCAATGACTTAATACCAGCAATGACTTAATACCAGTCAATTACATGTTTGTCTTTATTTTTTCTACTCGTATTTGACTTCTTTTCCCCTCTATATATCTTTTTTGTTTGTGGACCTGATTTTCATGCTTTGAATAGAGATGTTTGTTGGGAGAAGTAATTTCAGATGCAACTGAGGGTGTAAAAAAGGACATGCTAGACTATGTTTTCTTCAGGTCTGTTTACTACTTCAGTTAGATCAATAAAAGGTAATAATTTGGATCAAAAACTCTCCTTTAGAAATACCTTCATTGTACTAAGTATTGCCTTGATAACGCATGAAATAACTTGTTGAGAATCAGTATAGTGAGCTCATAGTAAAACCATGACTTTACCATACCTATCTATCCCCTTTCTAGTGGGTGCCTAGGACAGACTAAATGCATAGTACTTACTGGTTCAAACTGACACTCTTGAAGATGTGAATTTTTAGTGGGTACTCTACTTCTGAGACAAAGGAAAAGTTAAGTTCGCTCAAAATAAGTACAGGAAAATCTGAGCTGGACTGAAGGTGTCAGCTAATGGAAAGAAGATAGAAAGCCGCTCTGTTTGTGAAGGAGTACCATTTTCATTTGCCTTTGAGAACTGCTATACTAAATGAATCCTGACCCTTTAAGCTTTCGATGTACTCTAAATCTATCTTCCCAAACATGTCTCCCATTGATTACACTTTATCCAAATGGATAATAACCTGGAATGTGCTGTCTGTTTTTAATCTCCATATTTTTGCTCATACTGTTCCCTCTCCCTGGAATCTTGTCCTCATCTCTCAAAATCTCATCTGTTTAGATTACTGCTCACATTTCCGTGATTTAATTTTTGCCCTCTTCATGGGACTCTCCTCCTCCTGTTACTACATCCCACTTTAGTAGTGATATTGGTGCTTTTATTATCCCCTTCTATATTGTAGGAAAAGGGGCTGTGTTTTTACTCTGATGCCCTGCTTTCATGGTATACCGATTTTCCATAATAGATTTAATATATAGCAGGTGGAAACACAGGTATAGGGAAGTTAAAAATCTGAATAGAAAAACTGGAGATTATGTATGCATATGATGTTTTATGTAATAAAATATATTCTAGTTCTTCCTGAACCCATTCTAACTTACACTTTGAAAGACGATTAAAATGCTTTCTCCTGGTTAAGGAAACATTTCAAAAGTCATCCAAAGACATGTACGTGGACCTGGAGACCCACTAAACCAGACAGACCTGGGGTCACTAAATAGGGACCATTCAAAGAGTGCCACTTTTCTGAACAACATCCAGAGCCGACCAGAAGGGGTACAGTGCTGGCCCTTAGAGCAGTAGCTAAGACATTCCTGACATCACTACTGTAGCTCATGGTCCTGTTGTGCCAAAGACCAAGCTAGATGCAACTGAAGAGACAGGTGAGGCCAAGTGGATTCTATGAAGCACAGTCATGGAGGCCTTGTCCAATGAACTCATCTGGCTAGTTTGCACAGACAAAAGGACTTCAACACAAGCAGGAGCATCTACTTAAGAGGGGCAGCTCTGTTGACATGCTTCCCTTGTAATTTCATTTTCCTACTTCATGTCCATAGCTTGGGTGGGAGTAAAGAGCCGTTAGAAACTCCTCTGCTGGAATGAGACCACAATTACATAAATCCAGATGGTAAACTGCTATGGAAAAGAACTTTTGTTTAGAACCTGAGCTCAAATGTCCCATCCTCCAAGAGACTTTGGATTGATTGTCTCGGATTCCATTGATATAAAGCATACATAATATCCCTGTTGAGAAAGAGAGTGTTTTCTGATTATAAGAAGTGTTGAAACCATAGGAGTGCAGAAGCATTTCAGAAACGTTTCCAGGGTGAGGTCTTGTTTGAGGGTGAATATGGAGAGAGCTGGCTCAACTCCAGTCACGTCTGCTATAAATTGCTTTTTATTCGTGTAGTCAATGGTATGAATTTAGACAAACCCTCCAATGGTCTGGAATGGTCCCATCTTTTCTGCTTTAGCTGCACTTAGAGTAACAGGAACACACTAGGGAATACATTGTTCAAATCTTGCTGAAAGTTTCTCACTATGATTACATTGGGGGTGGGGGAGGAGGGAGCAGGGAGGAGTCATTACAGTTATTTCTCTAAGGATATTTCACAAGTTCTGCTCTGATTTCTGATTCTTGCAGAGGCTTTGGCAGAGAATTCAGACAACTGCCATGGGAAGTGGGTTACAGCCTTCATAGGATACACGTGCTAAAACACCAGAGTGGAATGTCCTGATGAGTGATGGGATTCTCAGGTGAGAAGCTAGTCTTAGAGGCAAGTCATCCAGTGTTGTGAAATACCATGACTTTCATGGAAAAGGATTAAGATTATAATCTCTTCAAGGGCCAAGACTCACTCTTCTTTTTTTAAATGTTTCCCTACCTACTCACCAGAAGGCCTGAGATGGGGTGCCAAGCCTGATACTAGAATACAATGAAACCTTTTACAACAGACCGTATAGCTCTTCTTTTCTTCAACCCATCAAAATATTCAGTTTGGTTTTGAAGAATCTCCTGCAACTCCCTCTTTTTACAGGAGAGTAAATAGGCCAAGAATGTGAAACAGCTTATCTATATTCCCATGATGAACCTGAGGTTATACCAGAAGAAGGACCCACACTGCTCCCTGACCTGTCTACTTCAAATGGCAGGTGTGTTTAAATAAGATACTGGGTTTCTGGAGTTGCATAAGGAAACAGTTAAATCTGAAGAGGAGGAGGTTAAAAGACAATGCAGGGAATTGTGGAGCCAGGTGGAGGTGGGAATGGGAGACCCATTATGCTTGGAATCAGTATGCAGCCAGCAGATGTCTTTTATCCCTAGGTTAGTTAGCTGTTACTGCTTTGTAGCTGGTTAATGGCCTATGTAGTATATAATTGCCATCACTGGGCTCTCTGAAGAGTATATTCTTGGTTTGCTATTCTCTACATTTTGACTTCTCGACCCAATGTTCCAGTGGAAACTTGGCAGAGCAATGAAATTTCAAAGTGCATGGGCAAGACAATGAACAGAAATTGCAGCCTTAAAGCAAATAAGGCAGGAGTTGTTATGTCCATTCTAGTCTACCCTATTTCTCTTGGAAATAAATCAGCATCTTTTAATAGTTCAGTTTCATAAAATAAGAAGCACAAACTGATGAAACGGGATGCTGACAGAAGAGAGGCAGTGGGAGGAGTAGGGGGAAAGCAAAGGAAGGAGAAGTCTGCTGAAGGAGCCTTAGTATTAAAAATTATTGGGCAGTTTCTACTGCCCAATACTTTTCTACTTTGGAACTCATTTTGCTGTTCTAATGAATGACAAAGCACCTTAATTACTGCTTTAAATAGCCACATAGCTCCATCAAAACAACATGAAATAGCACCAACGTGTGAGCAAACCTATTTACTGTCTCTACAACTTGAGAAATCCTTAGGAAACAACAGGATGATAATTGGTAGAGGTGTCATCTAATATGGGCCCTTGCGAATCTAGGTTACTCAGACCTGGGTGAGATGTTTGTAGGAAACCTTTGACATTCTGGGATCCTCAGCTAAGACAATCAGAAAAAAGTTATTGGTTTCATTCTCTTAATACTGGGCTTGGTTGAGGAGGGCTTCATTTCAGGATTTTTTTTTTTAAGTTATTTATTTCTATAGGGATTTCAGCTTACCAAGGATGTTCTCCCTCTGCATTAGGATTTCAGGATACAATAAGGCCAAAGCCTTACGAACATACATGATTTCCCTTACATTGGTGCAAGTAGTTCTCAAGAGCAAGGCAGCTCAATTAAAATAAGTCGTATTTCTCCTACTCCTACCTTTGGTCAGGATTAGCACTTGTCTCTGGCTTCATAGAACTGCAAGAAAATAGGAAGGTTGTTTTATTTTTTATTTTTATTTTTATTTTTATTTTTTAAGACGGAGTCTCTTTTCACCCAGCCTGGAGTGCAATGGTGTAATCTCGGTTCACTGCAACCTCTGCCTCCTGGGTTCATGTGATTCTCCTGCCTCAGCCTTCCGAATAGCTGGGATTACAGGCACCCGCCACCACACCTGGCTAATTTTTGTATTTTTAGTAGAGATGGGACTTCACCATGTTGGCCAGGGTGGTCTCGAACTCCTGACCTCAGGTAATCTGCCCACCTTAGCCTCCCAAAGTGCTGGGATTACAGGCATGAGCTACCTCACCCAGCTGGGGAAGGTTCTTAATTCAAATTTCTGGAGTTGATTTCTGAGAGAAGGAGCTCAGTGGTAGAAAATAAGCTAAATTATATTTTAAAAACACGCTGTCTGCTTGCCTATTTAGAGAATTTTTGGGTTGGTTGGTTCAAGAAGGAATGATGCCATATATCAAGGGTAGAGGTCGATTCACTCTTTCTCAACATACCTTACCAGCCCTCCAGAGTGCAAGCCACCTAGCCAACCCAGGAAACATAGCCCACAGAGAAAATCTTGTCTGCCTTTTCAGAGTTGGCGTGGAGGGTGGGTAGAATGTGCAAAAGGTGCTCGTTGAATAAGATGCTTTCTAGAGTGGTATTCATGGCTCCTTAACTGGGATTCCAGCCAGACTAGGAAACAGCTACAAATCTTAGATCTTGACTTCTGTCCTAAAGCTGATACAGATTGTACCACCACCAAGCCTTGTGCTTCCCAGATTCTTCTAGTAAGGAGGCAGTTACTCCAGACGTAATAATCACCCCTTCCATTTCAGTGTGTTGCAATTAACTAAGGAATCTAATTTCCACAGAAGACTGTTATCAGTGATGGTACCAGTTTAGGTGGGGCATAAGCCCACTCTGTAATCTAATGCAGCCTCACAGAACACCATCTCTATATTTTATGATGCTCATAAAGATGTGTACTTTGAGGGAAAGGAACCATCTCTCATATTTATTTTTCTCCCCAGTATGAACAAAATAGCCTACGAAAAAGATTGGTGAGCTTTTGAGAGGGATTCATTTCTTATTTATTGACAGTTTAGAAGGAATAATTTGGGTCAAAAGACCAATCCTCTTGTTCTTTAGACTCAAACTAAAAATAGAGTTAAAATCAAGATATTACATACCCACATACACACGGACATACATTTTTTTTTTCCTTTCTATTCATTTCTGTTCTTGTTCATTATAGAGTCTTAGCCAACAATATTTGAAAGGACTAGAGGGTGTCAAAGTTTAGCCATTTATTTTGACTATTCTTGAAATGAATGAGATACATTATAAGCTAATAAGTGAGAATCAATTAAGCAGAAATTTGGTCTGCTTAATTAGTATCTCCTAGATTTGGCTCCTAGGATTAGCTGTGGTGAAATCACCAATCCTCTATGCCAGTGTCCAGTTCTCACACCATGTATAAATACTGGTGTGGTCTAGATAAGCAAAGAGTTTGAAAACTGGTAAACCATTCATTGTACCTAAATCAGTTTTTTGGCCACCATACCACTTGGCATCTGTAATCCCAAAGCATAGTATCCCCCTGTGCTCAAACTGAAGAGGAAATTAAGAAAGTATTGCCCTGTTCATTGGAACCACTTAAAGTAATTGGCTTAGCTTATCTGGTTTGATTTTTCCATAAAGATGAAATTCATGTAATTTGTTAAATCCTTACTACATTATACGTTGATGATAATGTCTTTTCCTTGGATATGCTTCCATTCTTAATTCATGATGATGTTTTTGACTTTGTAATGATTCATGTCCTTTCCTCACTACCGTTCACCAAGAAGGGCAAAGAAAAAAGAAATCTGCAAATTTTCCAAAGGCAATAATGTGTGGGTCCATGTGTTTATGCATGCATATCCACATGTTCACCTTGGAGGGTTTAGAAATCAAAGTGACATTAAATTTTTGGTTGTGTGAATTTCCTGTAGACTAGCTTAAACACAGAATCATAGAGCACTTAGAGCTAAGAGGGAGTTTAGATACTATACTACTCTTCATACTGTGTATTTAGAGAAACTAAGCCTAGTCCTTTACCCAAGGTCACTCAGCCTATTGTAGTGGCAGGACTAAAATCCAGGTTCTTCTCATTGCTATAATCACTCCACTCATGTTGATTTTCCATAAGGGACACTAGTTTGAAATAGTCTGAGAGAAGATTTCAGTGACATTCCCCCTCTGTGTCTCAAAGAGATTTTTCAATTGTTTGTTGGCTACTGTCAACCTGGCAGCTCCCAGTGGGCCCACAAGCTATTGAATATGGTGGCAGAAGTTCAAGGACCCAGCAGAGGTTGGGCAAATGGCCCAGTGATTTCTCTCTCTCAGATGGATTCCAGACACTACTTATAAGGAGGCTGGTTTGGAATCTGCAGATGTATCTGTTCTGAGTGGAGGCAGAATGTCTTAGAACTACGGCGTTGTCTTTAGTTTCTGCTGGAGCTCTAGCACGATTGTTGCCTGATTCACCAAGACCTCAGACATTCTGAATTTAGTCCAGTAATGAGTAAAGTAGGAAGAAGGGCTTAATTTTTTTAGATTAAAAAATGATTTTCCCTAAATAAAGTGAATAAAGTGCTAGTGAAAGGGCCTCTCCAAAGACTCATGCACCACTTGAGAATATAGTGCTAATGAAAGGTGCTGACAGCAGTTCGAAGACTGATGTTCTCATCTTGAAGTGTAGTCATTCAAGTCCCTCTTTTAAACTTTTCCTCTGTTGGACACATGTTTGTGATGGGGGAAAGGGTGGTCTTTGATGAGAGACTTCTACCCACTTGGCTCCCATCTCCCAAGTTTTCTTAGAAAAATAAGATTACAGGTTCTATCATATCATCCAAAGCTGTAATACAGTTTAGCTTTTTGGTCTACACAGGCCAAGAGAAGGAAAGGCAATAATTTATTTTCCCTGGACCTGGATGTAAACACCTTTACCATTCAAGCCTCAAAGCCAAATCCTTTTTTGACTGCATAGTGCATTTTCCTTATGTAAATCTTTTTAGATCTTTGTCTTGACCTGCTGCTTTAGGACTGTATTAGTTATTGTGCTGAGGGAATGGGAGAAAATCCCCTAGGGGAAGGTGCTTTAGGGAAAAGTTAGGCTTCCAGTGTGTCTTCTCTGCTTACCACTCTTCCTCCATCCTGCCTCAAGTTGGAGATTTTTAAAAGACACATTTGAAACCCCAGGCCTCAGGACATACTGATTGTCAGCTATCTCAACATTCTACCTACACCTTTGATCCAAAGTTCAGACACTAAAGTGCAAAGAAAGAAATGGAACCCCGGTACTCTGGCCATGGGTCAACAAAGCAGGGAAAATGCTTCAGACAATGGTGCCATTATTTCAGGCATAGTGCTGTTGACAGTGGACAGAGGCCTGCTGTCTCCACCTTGCAGACCTCCCATCTGTGATACCCATTTCTGTCAGCAGGACCATGCCCACCCCATCCCCCAAACTAAATTCATCTCCTGATCCTTCTTTTTTCTGGAGTGCCCTAGCTGTCCCAGGACAATTCTGGCACTTCAGAATTGAAAGAAAAATATTTGTCTAACTTTCCTAAATGTTAAAGCACCTAAAAGAAAAAAAAGAGACTTACAAAAATATAACGGGGTCAGCCCCCAAACTTTGCACATTGTAATATATGATATGTCAAAATATAACAAACATTTTCTAAACATTACTATCTCTCCCCACCCGTTTATATCTAATCGGCAGCAGACTCAACACTGCCGTTTCACCTCTTAAAACTTTACTCTGTAGGACCACTAGAGAATAATTGTATTTCACACCACTGACCCCACCTTCCCAAACATGCACTGAGTTGCAATTCCAAAGAGACTCTCCAAAAAAATAGACATTTGAAAAAAGTACCTGTTTACACTCAGTCTATCTGCATATTATTTTTCAAGATTTTTTTTTAACCATAAAAAAAGGTTGCATATTGGCAATATAATGAGAAAACCACGTTGGCCATTTCTGGGTGGTGGTGGAGGGTGAGTGGGACATTGCTGAAGCACAGAAGCAAGAGGGCTCAGAGAGGGACAGTTGTGGCCTTGAGATGTGAGGGTTGAGCTGGGGTAACCTACATTCTCAATCCTTGGCCTCTGAAATGTCTGTCTCTTTAGTCACTCCCTTCTCGTCTCTCTACCTGTCCCCGTTTCCACTACCCTTTCCCATACCACACAGCCTTCTTGAAGCTGAGGCAAAATGGCTTTTTGGCATGTGTCTGCCTGGGTCAGTTTGAAGACGGGTATGGCATTTGGAGGGGTATGATGTGGGACATACACCAGAGCAAGCTTATTTGTGACTGTTTCCACTCTGGGAAAATTTGTCCATTACTTCTGTGACTTTAAAAATTTAAGCAGTTACTAGGCTGATAGGTTAAGAAACAAATCTTTTGTTTTTGTGGTTTTGCATTAATATTAAGCATGAATATATATCATATATTACATTGCTTTCTTTCTGCTCTGGGGCAGACTACGTTCTCCTTCCCAACAGGAAAACTGCACAGCCATGGACTGAGATTTTTGAAAGCTATTATTTCCCCAATCCCCACCCCTGCCTTTACCCCCTCCCTTCCTCCCAGCCCTCAGTTCCTATATTAGAAAAGTCCCTCCTGACCCCCCGCCCACAGCCCACCCGAGGTTAAATAGTGCCACATTGTAAAATTCATGCATCACTGCATTTTGCTATTGCACATATTGTAGAGAGAGTTGTGTAAGTGTGTCCCCTCCCTCTCTTCCCCTTCTCTTCCTTAGTCTCTCAGATTCCTGTGCTATTCCCACGTTCCCCTCTCCCAGCCTCCCCCAACCTTTCAGACCCTTCACTGGTTGTGGACGTCCTCTCTACGGACAATCTTGTAGATGATCCAGTAGAACATGTTGAAAATGAGAAAGGCCATGGGGAAGCCAATGCGGGATATTTTGTCGATCTTCTTGGCCCTCTGGATGAAGAGTTTTCGCATCTCCTCTGGGGACTTAGATGGTGCAGGAGGGGGGTTGGTGGTGTTATTGTTGGCGCCCTTGACTGAGATGCCATCCTTGGCCTGCAGACAGGCTGGGCCCATCCCATAGGCAGAGAAGTTAAAGCGGCCTTCTCCAGCTTCATCCTCCTGGAATAGATTCAACATGGGGCTCTACTTAAAATAAGACAGGGGCTAGGCACCCTCCCTGCAAGGCACTCCTTTGGGGGCCAGGCCATGCCCATCTGGTTCTCCCTGCTTTCCAGACTGCATCACTCTAGGTTTTTGGAGGCTTTTTGGCTGGCTGGGGAGTTCTGCCTTATAGAGGGGCGCCACTTGCTTGCTGAAACAGGTGCAAAACAGGGGATAGGAATGTGGTTCAGAGTCTGGAGACCTGTGTTCAAGTCCCAGCTGTATAAATTGCTGGCTGTATGACCATAGGCAAGTAATTTCCTTCTGTGAGTCTTGGAAATTTTTATTTCATTTTTTCTTCTACCTGGGGGATAAGATTCTCCCAACTACTCCACAAGTTTCTTTTGACCATCAGAGGTTATAATTGAGAACATATTCAAGGTTGTACTGGGTTTTACTTAGAAATTCGGAGGACAATTTGGAGAGATCCCCTGCTTTGCCTCTGTTGCTTCCTTGCCCTCTTCCCCATCCCATTCCCCAATTAATAGCTCCCAGGAGTGGGTGGTAAGAGGGATGGCTATGGGCCAGGATGGAGCAGGAGCTCTGGGCCTCACTTCCATTCTAGAAGCCAGGGAAGCCACAGCTTCTTCCTGCCTCCACGGTCCCACATCCCTGGCAGTTGTAACTTCAGATAGACCTCTGGATTTTTACTAAGTTTTCTTTCAAGACCTTACATCATTTGGCTCCAACTTACCTTTCTAGGCCTTCCTTCTCCCCCACCAGATACTTTGCACCCCTCCAGCTTTGTTTGTACATTTTCTCTTGTGCATTCTCATGTCCCTTCCTTATGCTCACTACCAAAATGCCTGCTGCCCTGATCCTTCTAGTTCATCTTTTTCCCAGGTCATGGTGGTCTTGCCCTGGTCTGAATCGTGGAGGCCCTATTGTCTGCTCTCCTCATGTCCAGCTTTGTTATCTTTGCGTGTGAGCTCTGAGGAGGAACTGAGAGTCTAATGTTTTGGTCTCAACTGAGCTGTTGATTCAATGTTGGCACTGGGAAGTTTTATCAGCTCACATTGCCCACCTAGATAACGCTTTAAGGAAAGGAACACCATCTTCTGCTTGTTCCCGTGCAGGACCTGGCCAACAGAGAGCAAGAAACTCAGTATAGGATCCACTGGTGCCTCTCCAAATCTACTGTAGGACAGGCCACCTTCCGGTTTGTTTGTTTTGTTTTATTTTGTTTGTAGAGATGGGGGTCTCGCTATGTTACCCAGTCTGGTCTTGAACTCCTGGCCTCAAGAGATTCTCCTGCCTCGGCTTCCCAAAGTTCTGGGATTACAGGTGTGAGCCACTGTGTCCAGCCCACCATTACAACAGCCTCCAATCTGCCCCCACCACCCAACCCATCTGAGTCGTTACAACATAGATCTTGGTCATCTTTTGCTTAGAACCTTTTAATAGGCTGCCACTGACTTCAGGTTAATTAAAATCCTGAACACGATAAACAAGGCCTTAGAACCTGGACCCTGCCTGCTTTTCTAGTTTCATCTTGTGCCATTTCTATTTGGTGTCTTTAGTCACTGAAGTATTTCCTTATATTTGAAAATGTCATGGTTCTTTTATTGAGTTCCTTTCTTGCCTTTGTGCAAGTTGTTCTCCCTGCCTAGAACAGACTCTCAACCCCATCTCTTGGCTCCAACTCCTCTTTCACCTAATTTTTCCTCAGAAGCCTTCTCTGAGCTCCCAAGTATAGGCTAGCCATTCCTGCTGTGTGATCTATAAGCTCTCTGTACATATCTCTGTCTTTTTTTAAAGCTCTTATCACATTGTATGGTAATTTCTTCATTAACATCTGTCTCTTATTAGATTATAAGCTCCATGAAAGTAGAGGCAAAGTCTGTCATGTTCACTGCACTCTCAACACTGAACATATGAACGTAGTCCCTGGTTCATAAGCTCAAAATTTGGTATATGTTTGTTGAGCAAATGTTTACTTGTATATCTTAACCAGCTTTAGCTTCCTTTTTTGTTTTTGTTTGTTTAAATGGAGTTGTATTTTTAGCACCAGAAGGGTTTGAGATATATGGTAAATGCTTAAGAAATCCTTGGAAAATGAATGAATCTTGTCCAACACCATTGCAGAAGTGAGGAGGAAGAGGATATGCTACATACAGTGCCTGGCAAACAGGTGTTCAGTAAGTACTTGTCTATCAATAGGGCAACAGTAGAAGATTCAATGCCAGGGCCAAGGAGAGGAGCTGGGAAGAGCCGGCCAAATTGCCGGACCTAGTACTTAGAAGGGGGTCTAAGTCTGACACTATTGCATTTCAATGAAAATCTCCCCTTGCTGGAGCTGGGGTGTTGTTTTGTTTTGTTTTATTTTTTATTTTAAACTGGGACCTAGTTAGGTAGGGGGAAGCACCAAATTAACTTTTTATGCTGCTTTGGGTGAATTATTCTTTGCCTTTCATCTGTTAAACATGGGAATGGAAGGAGTAGAGGTTTGGATTGAAGGCCCCATCTAGCTAGAGGATTATCAATTTCATTCTGTGTCTGGGAGAAAAATTTCCTAGGAATGACTGGTAAAAGGCTTGCTATTCTTATTGGAACCAGCAGGTGGCAGGAAATGCATGCCCAACTGCATCTAGAGCCGCTTGGAGCTGGAGCAGGGGAAATCTGGTAGTGTACTCTGGAACTCAGGGAGGTTGCTAGTAGTATGCCTGCTGAGTCTGGTGCTCACAGATATGGTTTCCTAATAATTTGCCTAAGGAGGCCGGCCAGAGAATTCGAGAACCAGATGCTTTCTGCACAATAAATGAGGCAACATGGGAAGATGGTGGGAGTTGGGAAAGCTGGCCAAGATCACAGGCTCTGAGAAATTCAGGCATGTAGCTAATTCTTCTCCACTCACCATCTGGGACTTAAAATCCTGTCTGCAAACTTCCTGTTAAAGAGAGGTTTCTGCAGAAGAAATTTGTACACCTCTAGTGTACAAATCACTTCCAGAGCGGCTTACTCTAAAGGAAACTCTTCTTTATAGTGAGCTTAATTCTGTATCATTGTAATTTCTGATATTTGGGCCAACTTCAGAGCCCTTATGCATGAGATTACGTTAATTCAAATGCATACAAGGAGGCAGGCAGGAGAAATGTGAGTGGTAAAGTGAGTTGGGGCTGAAAAATGTCCCTGGTTAGAAGGGATGGTATTAACTGGAAAATGCATTCCCTACCTAAAGGCAGTTCCAGTGCACCAGTACCTTATGGGAAGCATATCCAGTGTGGCTGGATGCTGTGATTTTTTTCTAGTGAAGCCAGAAGTGTGATTTTTAAATGCTGACCCCTTAGTCCAGATTTTGAAAACACTCGAGGCCAAAGTAAAGATATTTGCACACCAAATTTGGCCTTCTGGCTACTAGTTTTTGACCTCTGCCTTGGGATGAGGCTTAGTTTTTATTTAAGATCTAGTAAATGCAGGGCCATTTTTATCTGCTTCAGGATGGACACACTGATGAACAGATGAGAACTCATGGTGGTATGGTTAATGTTTGGAGGAGAGTCTCGGGTCTTTCAGCACCTCACCTGCCTTTGCCAGCAGTGCCTCATGATACTGGTGACTTGGCCTTGCTATTGTGGGTCTCCCTCATCAGTTGCGTGGAAGGAGTGGATGGGGTGATTGCTGAGGTATCTTCCAGGAGGGAACTGAGCAGGAGAATCTGATCAAATCTAGCTAGTGGCCTTATTCACACTTTATCTGGCCAGAGAGATAGCGTTTGTTTTCTTCTAGTGTGTCAAACTGGTAGATATTTGGGGAAGGTAGAAGCAGCCTTTGAAAGTACCATAGGCCCACCATACTATATATCTTTAGGAGGCTCCATTCTCATTTTAGTCCATGCAAACAGCATCTACTGGAGCTGTGCAGTGCCCAATCAAAAGGGCTGGTGCTAGTAAAATATCTTGGACATGGTCTTTTCAAATTAGTGTTTTTAACAACTGTCTCTAGCAGACAAAATTACAAAAAGCAGCTAGTCTATGGGGGCGGGGGGAGAAAAGGAAAAATAAAATCCCAGAGATAGTTATGTTTGGTCAGTTTCTTTCTTTCGTTCTTTCTTTTTTCTCTTTCTTTTCTTTCCTTTCTTTTATTTTCTTTCTCTCTCTTTTTTTTTTTTTTTTTGACAAAGTCACTATGTTGCCCACATTGGTTTGGAACTCCTGGACTAAAGCAATCCTCTCACCTCAGCCTTCCTAATAGTTGGGATTATAGGCACAAGCCATCGTGCCAGTTTCTTAATTAGACTTTTTTTTTTTTTTTAAAGCATCAGAGGCTAGGTATTAAATGGACAATATAGAGTAACTAAAACTAGGGGTCATTTAAGAAGTTCTATTTGGCTTGCTGAACCCAAGACAATTTCCTCCTTAATGTAGTCTAGAAGGATGGTGATATCTTAATTCCCACGGACGTCTTCTGTCTTGGAATGTCGGCCTCCTCCCTGTGGTAAACTGCCAGAAGTTAATTGAATCAGATTGCTGATGTTTAAGAAACATACTGATGGAAATGTGTGTATATGTAATCATTTTAATCCTTGGCACTTGTGTGGCAGGAACAAAACTTAAAGCTACTTTGGCATCCCCTGATTTAATTCTCACCAGAGTTTCCCTTTATATGCACTTTGCACATGGAGAACCTGGGCCCAAGAATAGGCTAGCTCGAAGTCACATACTAAAGAAAACTAAGAGGCAGGGAGGGTCCTTTGTCACAGCACATTGCGCTTGGGCAGGCAACTATTTTGTTTTGTTTTATTTTATTTTTGAGCTTTACTGACTAATAGACAATGATTTTAAATAGGTCAGTCTAAAGCTTGTGGGACCTGGCACATTGCAGGTACGTGCTGTGACCTGAAACACTATGACAGGTCATAGTGTGTGGGTCCCTGGTTGCCCTAATCTGTCACTGGAAAAACTTCAGACTCTGTCTGGAGGCTTCTTCTTTATTGCTTTTAATGGCCAAAACTGCAATTATTTTTGCATCAACCTAATCGGTTGTTTATCCCTTTGTTCATTTGTTTAACAAATACTTATTGCATGCTCACTGTATGTTAGGCATTGTGTTAGGCACCAGAGATAGAGCATGGAGCAAAAACAAACACGGTCTCTGCTTTTATGGTGCTTGCGATTTGGTGGAAGAGATTGGCTTTAAAAAAATCACATCATTGAATTTATGCTTTTAAATCAGAATACATTTTTAGAAGTTTAGAAATTCAGTTCAATTAGAACATGGCATTTGCTAGGACACACAGTGTACTGGAAGAGCAGTACAGGGAAAGAGAACAAGATATTAAAAGTCCTGTGTGTATGTTTGAAGAACTAAGGAAAAAGCCAGGGTGGTTGGATCTTCTGGGTAACTAGTTATGGACCCAGGGTATGGAGCAGTTTGCTCCAGCAGGCTGCATGCTCCCCATTTGCATTCTTTGGTCAGTGCACAACCTTGTGAACAGAGGTTGGTAACTTTTCAGAGGTGCCCTGTCAAATATTCCTTTTTTCAATCCCTCATATGGAGAGAGAACCCACTCTGGTGGAGATCTTGCTTGTTGCCTCTTTCCTGGAGGCAGGAAGCAAAGGCCTGAACCTGGGCATTCTACTTTAAGATCTTACCTTTTGTGGTGCAATTGTCTTCTGGAATCAAGCCTATTAAAACAATGCAGGCTTGCAGAAAAAAGCCAATGGATATCTCCCAATCTTTTAGGTTTATAGTTAGTTATTTTCTTGACCCCATCAGCTTCTAATTAATTAGTTCTGCCTTTAGGTATAACTTGATAATTTCTGTAGTGTTACTGTTACGATTCGAAGAATGACTGCCTATAGACCCAACTCTAGGACATTATTTATGGGAGGAAAAGCTGAGACCTCTAGGTCTTTAATTCCTATTTCTAACCTGCCTTGCACATTGAGAAGGGTGGACCACTGAAACAAATAACACAAGACAAGACTGCTTAGAAATCTTTTGTTCACTACCAGCTATCCTCCTTAGGCAATGACCCAAAGGCCTACCTTGTGATGTCTCCGCTTCCTCCTGAATCGGAGCAGCTCTTTATGTTGCCGAGACACAAAGTTAACGGCAGCATATTCTAGTAGGGCTGAGAACACAAAGAGCAGGCAAACTGCCATCCAAATGTCAATGGCTTTCACATAGGACACCTAGAGTAGGGGTGGAGGAGAAACAGGGAGGTGAGAGCAGAGGAGTGTAAAACATTAAGCTCTTCAGTAATTCCCCACATCACCCACTACTGTCTGCTCCTCAGCTAGGTTATTAGGGTGGAGGTAGAGAGGAAAACAGAAGAGAAATGCATCAAACAGACTGGAAAGAATATTGGGGTCAATAGATTATGGTACCTATGAGAGTACTAAAGAGAGGACGGTGGTATATTTAGCATTATCACTTAGAACAGAATGCTGTGTTTTGTTTAAGGGTGATCGGAACAAACTGTTGTACTGAGCATTAAAAGTGAATGAAGGATGTCAGCAAAAATGACATCGTAAGGACCTGAAAATTCCTCCAAAAAATTAATGAGAACACTGGAAAAAAATTGTCAGTGCCAACTTTTCAGACCTCCACTAATTACCAAAGGCTTATATCAGTCCTGTCAACATTTATTCAAGAAAATCAGCTGAATCTTAATAAGAACAGCAAGTTTTGTGGCATTGTTTAAAAGTGTTATTGAGATATAATTCACATACCATACAATTCTCACATTTAAAGTGTACAGTTTAACGATTTTTAGAATATTCACACATGTGTGCAACCATCATCATCAGTCAATTTTAGAACGTTTTCATTACCTCAAAAATAAATCTGTTACCTTTTAGCTATCACCTCTCTATTCTCCTAGCCATAAACAACCACTAATCCATATCTTATATGAATGAAATAATACAATATGTGACCTTTTATGATCGGCCTCTTTCACTTAGCATAATATTTTCAAGGTTCATTCACATTGTAACATGTATTCATTCACATTGTAACATGTATCAGTATTTCATTCCTTTTTATGGCTGAATAATACCCTGTTTTATGGATATACAACATTTTGTTTATCCGTTAATCAGTTAATGGATATTTAAGTTTTCTACCTTTTAGCTACCATGAGTAATGCTGCTATAAACAACCAAGTACAAGTTTATGCACTGACATGTATTTTCATTTCCCTTGGAGCTTTGTGGTGTTTTGCCCTATTCATATCCTAATCTATCCAGCTCCATGGTAGCCTTGAAAACCAACAGCTGTCTGGAAGCCATTGGATGGAGCAGAACACAGTTGGAGCTTCTTCAATGCCTCATTCCCAGAGAGTTATCATCATTTGACATACCTCATGGTTCCCTGAAAGATGCCACTCATAAGGCTGTCTTTATTTGACCTGATTTGGAGCTGTCCCCGTGTGAACAACCTTTTCTTTGAGGGCATTCATCAAAAGCAATCAATAGTAATTGCTACCTGAGGCAGTTGGGGCAAAATAATAAATTAATCAAAAAGCTGAAAAGGAAAAGCTGGGTAATGAGATGTTTATAGGGGGCTTTGGAAAGCTCTGACATATTCTTGGGAAACTGTGCAAGCTTAGAGCTGTGTGCATTCCCAGGAAGACCTGAGATGGCTCTAGGCACTCACCTTTGGCTAACCTTGATAGTCTGAGCAAGCAGGAAGTCCAGCCTGAGTCAAAGTTGTAAACTGCCTTGCAGAATGTTTAAGATAGAGAGCCCCTTGGCGAAGGCTAGGAGACAGTATAGGTTCCAGCCATTTAAGAAACCTTTGTCTGATTTTTAACTGACTACCAACCTAACTGAGTAGAGACTTCAGTGGTCCTACAAAAATAATACAAACTTCATGGAATTAGTTCAGAAAAGTTACTGAATAGCAACAGCAACAAATCCTGAAGAGAGGGGAGAATTGGATTTTCAGAGTTGTGGCATTATATTATTAAAATGTCTAAACTTGGCTGGCAAGATGGCCAAATAGGAACAGCTCTGGTCTGCAGCTCCCAGCAAGATCAACGCAGAAGGCGGGTGATTTCTGCATTTCCAACTGAGGTACCCAGCTCATCTCACTGGAACTGGTTAGACAGTGGGTGCAGCCCACAGAAGGTGAGCCGAAGCAGAGTGGGGTGTCGCCTCACCCAGAAAGCGCAAGGGGTTGGGGATCTCCCTCCCCTAGCCAAGGAAAGCCTTGAGGGACTGTGTCCTGAGGGATGGTGCACTCTGGCCCCAGATACTACTCTTTTCCCAGGGTCTTTGCAACCTGCAGACAAGGAGATTCCCTCAGGTGCCTATGCCACCAGGGCCCTGGTTTTCAAGCACAAAACTGGGCGGCCGTTTGGACAGACACCGAGCTAGCTGCGGGAGTTTTTTTTCATATCCAAGTGGCACCTGGAACCCCAGCAAGACAGAACCATTCACTCCCCTGGAAAGGGGGCTGAAGCCAGCGAGCCAAGTGGTTTAGCTCAGCAGATCCCATCCCCACAGAGCCCAGCAAGCTAAGATCCACTGGCTTGAAATTCTCGCTGCCAGCACAGCAGTCTGAAGTCGACCTGGAACCCTTGAGCTTGGTGAGGGGAGGAGTGTCCACCATTACTGAGGATTGAGTAGGTGGTTTTCCCCTCACAGTGTAAACAAAGCTGTCGGGAAGTTCATACTGGGTGGAGCACACCACAGCTCAGCAAAGCCTCTAGCCAGGCTGCCTCTCTAGATCCCTCCTCTCTGGGCAGGGCATCTCTGAAAGAAAAGGAGCAGCCCCAGTCAGGGGCTTATAGATAAAACTACCATCTCCCTGGGACAAAGCACCTGGGGGAAGGGGCGGCTGTGGGAGCAGCTTCAGCAGACTTAAACGTTCCTGCCTGCCAGTTCTGAAGAGAGTAGTGGATCTCCCAGCACAGCACTCGAGCTCTGCTAAGGGACAGACTGCCTCCTCAAGTGGGTCCCTGACCCCCATGCCTCCTGACAGAGAAACACCTCCCAGCAGGGGTTGAAAGACACCTCATAGAGGAGAGCTTCAGCTGGCATCTGGCAGGTGCCCCTCTGGGATGAAGCTTCCAGAGGAAGGAACAGGCAGCAGTCTTTGCTGGTGATCTCGCAGGTGCCCCTCTGGGATGAAGCTTCCAGAGGAAGGAACAGGCAGCAATCTTTGCTGTTCTGCAGTGTCCACTGGTGATAACCAGGAAAACAGGGTCTGGAGTGGACCTCCAGCAAACTCCAGCAGACCTGCAGCTGAGGGGCCTGACTGTTAGAAGGAAAACTAACAAACAGAAAGGAATAGCATCAAAATCAACAAAAAGGACAGCCATACAGAAATCCCATCTGAAGGTCACCAGCATCAAAGACCGAAGGTAGACAAATCCATGAAGAAGAGGAAAAACCAGCACAAAAAGGCTGAAAATTCCAAAAACTGGAATGCCTTTTCTCCTCCAAAGGATCACAACTCCTTGCCAGCAAGGGAACAAAACTGGACAGAGAACGAGTTCGACAAAGTCACAGAAGTAGGCTTCAGAAGGTGGAGAATAACAAACTCCTCTGAGCGAAAGGAGCGTGTTCTAATACAAGACAAGGAAGCTAAGAACCTTGAAAAGAGGTTAGAAGAATTGCTAACTGGAATAACAAGTTTAGAGAAGAACATAAATGACCTGATAGAACTGAAAAACACAGCATGAGAACGTTGTGAAGCGTACACAAGTATCAATAGCTGAATTGATCAAGTGGAAGAAAGGATATCAGAGATTGAAGATCAATTTAGTGAAACAAAGCATGAAGACAAGATTAGAGAAAAAAGAATGAAAAGGAACAAAGAAAACCTCCAAGAAATATGGGACTGTGTGAAAAGACCAAACCTACGTTCAATTGGTGTACCTGAAAGTGACGGGGAGAACGGAACCAAGTTGGAAAACACTCTTCAGGATATCCAGGAGAACTTCCCCAACCTAACAAGACAGGCCAACATTCAAATTCAGGAAATACAGAGAACGCCACAAAGATACTCCTTGAGAAGAGCAACCCCAAGACACATAATTGTCAGACTCACAAAAGTTGAAATGAAGGAAAAAATGTTAGGGGCAGCCAGAAGGAAAGGTTGGGTTACCCACAAAGGGAAGCCCATCAGACTAACAGCAGATCTCTTGGCAGAAACCCTATAAGCCAGAAGAGACTGGGGGCCAATATTCAACAATCTTAAAGAAAAAAATTTTCAACCCAGAATTTCATATCCAGCCAAACTAAGCTTCATAAACAAAGGAGAACTAAAATCCTTTACAGACAAGCAAATGCTGAGAGATTTCATCTCCACCAGGCCTGTCTTACAAGAGCTCCTGAAGGAAGCACTAAACATGGAAAGGAACAACTGGTACCAGCCACTGCAAAAACATACCAAATTGTAAAGACCATTGACACTATGAAGAAACCACATCAACTAACGGGCACAATAACCAGCTAGCATCATAATGACAGGATCAAATTCACACATAACAATGTTAATCTTAAATGTAAACAGGCTAAATGCCCCAGTTAAAAGACACAGACTGGCAAATTGGATAAAGAGTCAAGACTCATCAGTGTGCTGTATTTAGAAGACCAGTCTCACGTGCAAAGACACACATAGGCTCAAAATAAAGGGATGGAGGAATGTATGTGTGTGTGTGTGTGTGTGTATGTATAATATATATATTTTTTATTGAGACAGAGTTTTGCTCTTGTTGCCCAAGGTGGAGTGTAATGGCACGATCTCAGCTCACCACATCCTCCGCCTCCTGGGTTCAAGCCATTCTCCTGCCTCAGCCTCCCAAGTAACTGGGATTACAGGCATGCACCACCATGCACGGCTAATTTTGTATTTTTAGTAGAGATGGGGTTTCTTCATGTTGGTCAGGCTGGTCTCGAACTCCTGACCTCAGGTGATCCACCTGCCTCTGCCTCCGAAAGTGCTGGGATTACAGGCATGAGCAATCGTGTCTGGCGGGATGGAGGGATATTTACCAAGGAAATGGAAAGAAAAAAAAAAAAGCAGGGGTTGCAATCCTAGTTTCTGATAAAACAGACTTTAAACCAACAAAGATCAAAAAAGACAAAGAAGGGCATTACATAATGGTAAAGGGATCAATGCAACAAGAAGAGCTAACTATCCTAAATATATATGCACCCCATACAGACCCAGATTCATAAGGCAAGTTCTTAGAGACCTACAAAGAGACATAGACTCCCAAACAATAATAGTGGGAGACTTTAGCACCCCACTGTCAATATTAGACAGATCAACGAGACAGAAATTAACAAGGATATTCAGGACGTGAACTCAGCTCTGGACCAAGCAGACCTAATAGAAATCTACAGAACTCTCCACCCAAAATCAACAAAATATACGTTCTTCTCAGCAACACATCACACTTATTCTAAAATTGACCACATAATTGGAAGTAAAACATTCCTCAGCAAATGCAAAATAATGGAAATCATAACAAACAGTCTCTTAGACCACAGTGCAATCAAACTGGAACTCGGGATTAAGAAATTCACTCAAAACCACACAATTCCATGGAAACTAAACAACCTGCTCCTGAATAACTACTGGGTAAATAACAAAATTAAGGCAGAAATAAATAATTTATTTGAAAGCAATGAGAACAAAGACACAACATACCAGAATCTCTGGGACATATCTAAAGCAGTGTTTAGAGGAAAATTTATAGCACTAAATGCCCACAGAAGAAAGCAGAAAAGATCTAAAATCGACACCCTAACATCAGAATTAAAAGAATTAGAAAAATAAGAGCAAACAAATTCAAAAGCTAACAGAAGACAAGTAGCTAAGATCAGAGCAGAACTGAAGGAGATAGAGACATGAAAAACCCTTCAAAAAATCAATGAAGCCAGGGGCTGGCTTTTTGAAGATTAAGAAAATATATAGACTGCTAGCCAGAATAATAAGAGAGAAGAAGGAAATAGACACAATAAAAACGATAAAGGGGATATCACCACTGATCCCACAGAAATACAAACTACCATCAGAGCATATTATAAACACCTGTATGGAAAAAACTAGAAGATCTAGAAGAAATGGATAAATTCCTGGACACATGCACCCTCTCAAGACTAAACCAGGAAGAAGTTGAATCCTGGAACAGGCCAATAACAAGTTCTGAAATTGAGACAGTAATTAATAGCCTACCAACCATAAAAAGCCCAGGACCAGACGGATTCACAGCCAAATTCTACCAGAGGTACAAAGAGGAGCTGGTGCCATTCATCTGAAACTATTCCAAACAATAGAAAAGGAAGGACACCTCCCTAACTCATTTTATGAGGCCAGCATCATCTTGATACCAAAACTCATTTTACGAGGTCAACATCATCCTGATACCAAAACCTGGCAGAGACACAACAAAAAAAGAGATTTTCAGGCCAATATCCCTGATGAACATTGATGCGAAAATCCTCGATAAAATACTGGCAAACCGAATCCAGCAGCACATCAAAAAGCTTATCCATGACCATCAATTCAGCTTCATCCCTGGGATGCAAGGCTGGTTCAGCATATGCAAATCAATAAACATAATCCATCACAAAAACAGAACCAATGACAAAAAACCATGATTAGCTCAATAGATGTAGAAAAAGCCTTCGATAAAATTCAACGCCCCTTCATGCTAAAAACTCTCAATAAACTGGGTATTGATGGAATGCATCTCAAAATAATAAGAGCTACTTATGACAAACCTACAGCCAATATCATACAGAATGGGCAAAAGTTGGAAGCATTCCCCTGGAAAGCCGGCACAAGACAAGGATGCCCTCTCTCACCACTCCTATTCAACATAGTGTTAGAAGTGCTGGTCAGGGCAGTCAGGCAAGAGAAAGAAATAAAGTGTATTCAAATAGGAAGAGAGGAAGTCAAATTATCTCTGTTTGCAGATGACATGATTGTATATTTAGAAAACCCCATCGTCTCACCCCCAAATCTCTTTAAGCTGATAAGCAACTTCAGCAAAGTCTCAGGATACAAAATCAATGTGCAAAAATCACAAGTATTCCTATACACCAATAATAGACAGAGACCCAAATAATGAGTGAACTCCCATTCACAACTGCTACAAAATGAATAAAATACTTAGGAATACAACTTACAAGGGATGTGAAGGAACTCTTCAAGGAGAACTACAAACCACTGCTCAAGGAAATAAGAGAGGACACAAACAAATGGAAGAACATTCCATGCTCATGGATAGGAAGAATCAATATTGTGAAAATGGCTATACTTCCCAAAGTAATTTATAGATTCAGTGCTATCCCTATCAAGCTACCACTGACTTTCTTCACAGAAGTAGAAAAAAACGACTTCAAATTTCATATGTAACCAAAAAAGAGCCTGCATAGCCAAGACAATCTTAAGCAAAAAGAATAAAGCTGGAGGCATCACACTACCTGACTTCAAGCTATACTACAAGGCTACAGTAACCAAAATAGCATGGTACTGGTACCAAAACTGATATATAGACCAATGGAACAGAACAGAGGCTTCAGAAATAACGCCATATATCTACAACCATCTGATCTTGACAAAAACAAACAATGGGGAAAGGAGTCCCTATTTAATAAATGGTGTTGGGAAAATTGGCTAGCCATATGCAGAAAACTGAAACTGCACCCCTTCCTTACACCTTATACAAAAATTAAGATGGATTGAGGACTTAAATGTAAGACCTAAAACCATAAAATCCCTAGAAGAAAACCTAGGGAATGCCATTCAGGACATACTCCTGAGCAAAGACTTCATGACTAAAACACCAAAAGCAATGGCAAAGCCAAAATTGACAAGTGGGATCTAATTAAACTAAAGAGCTTCTGCACAGCAAAAAAAAACAAAAAAAGAAAAAAACCAAAAAAAAAAAACCACAAAAAAACACACAACAACAACAACAACAACAAACTATCATCAGAGTGAACAGGCAACCTACAGAATGGGAGAAAATTTTTGCAATCTTTCCATCTGACAAAGTGCTAATATCCAGAATCTATAAAGAACTTAAACAAATTTATAAGAAAAAGCCCCATCAAAAAGTGGGTGAAGGATATGAACAGACACTTCTCAAAAGAAGACATTTATATGGCCAACAAACATATGAAAAAAAGCTCATCATCACTGGTCATTAGGGAAATGCAAATCAAAACCACAGTGAGATACCATGTCACACCAGTTAGAATGGCCATCATTAAAAAGTCAGGAAATAACGGATGCTGGAGAGAATGTAGAGAAATAGAAATGCTTTTACACTGTTGGTGAGAATGTAAATTAGTTCAACCATTGTGGAAGACTGTGTGGCAATTCCTCCAGGATCTAGAACTGGAATTTGACCAACAATCCCATTATTGGGTATATAACCAAAGGATTATAAATCATTCTACTATAAAGACACATGAACACGTATGTTTATTGCAGTACTGTTCACAATAGCAAAGCCTTGGAGCCAACCCAAATGTCCATCAGTGATAGACTGGATAAAGAAAATGTGTCACATATACACTATGGAATATGATGCAGCCATAAAAAGGATGAGTTCATGTCCTTGCAGGGACATGGATGAAACTGGAAACCATTATTTTCAACAAACTAACACAAGAACAGAAAACCAAACACTGCATGTTCTCACTTACAACTGGGAGTTCAACAGTGAGAATACATGGACACAGGGCAGGGAACATCACACACCAGGGCCTATTGGGTGGTGGGGTGCTAGTGGAGGGATAGCATTAGGAGAAATACCTAACATAGATGATGGGTTGATGGGTGCTGCAAACCACTATGACATATGTATACCTATGTAACAAACCTGCAACAAAAATTCTAAGACGTGCAAAAAAGGGGAAAGTATGACTCATACATAGGGAGAAAAGTAGTCAAAAGAAGCTGACCCTGAGGAAGCCCAGATGCTGGACTTAGTAGACAAAGACTTTAAATCAGTTATTTTAAGTATGTTCAACAAACTAAAGGAAACTATGTCTAAACAGCTAAAGGAAAATATGAGAGCAGTGTCTCACAAATTATAGCATATTAGTAAAGAGAAATGATAGCCTGTAATCCCAGCACTTTGTGAGGCTGAGGCGGGTGTATCACCTCAGGTCAGGAGTTTGAGACCAGCCCGGCCAATATGGTGAAACCTCGTCTCTACTAAAAATACGAAAATTATCCAGGCATGGTGGTGATTGCCTGTAATCCCAGCTTACTCGGGAGGCCGAGAGTGGAGAATTGCTTGAACACAGGAGGCAGAGGTTGCAGTGAGCTGAGATCGTATCACCACACTCTAGCCTGGGCAACAGAGCGAGAGTCCATCTCAAGAAAAGAAATGATGAAATAGAAATTCTGGAGTTGAAAAGTAAAATAACTGAAATGAAAACTTCATGAGATGGAACCAACAGTAGATTTAAGAAGACAGAAGAATCAGGAAACTTAAAGAAGAATCAGTGAATTTTAGATTATATGGTCTGAGGAACAGAATGAAGAAAAATAAACAGCCCCAGAAACCTGTGGGAAACCATGTAATGCACCAACATAATGTTTAATAGGAATCTGCAGTGGAGACAGAAAGAGAAAGAATATTTTAAAAAATAGTGCCTGAAAACTTATCAAATTTGTTGAAAAATAGTAATCCATACATCTAAGAAGCACAGGGAACTCCAAGTAAGATAAACTTAAAGAGCTCCACACCTAAACACATCCTAATAAAAATGTCAGAAGACAAGGTCAGAATCTTTTTTTTTTTTTCCAGGTGGAGTCTTGCTCTGTCACCCAAGCTAGAGTGCAATGGCTTGATCTCTTCTCACTGCAATCTCCACCTCCCAGGTTCAAGAAATTCTCCTGCAAAGGCAGAATCTTAAAACAGCAAAAGAGAAGCAACTTCTTTTGTACAAGGGATTCTTGATTAACAGTTGTATTCTCATTAACACCATGGGGTACAGAAGACAGTGGGATCACATTTTCAAAGTGCTGAAAGGAAAAGACTGCCAATTTTTCTCAAGAATTCTGTATCCCTTAAAAATGAAAAATATATTTTTAGGTAAACAAAAGCTGAGATACTTCCATTAGCAGATCTGTCCTACAAGAAATACTAAAGGACGTCCTTTAGGCTGAAATAAAAGGATGCTAGACAATAACTCAAATTCATATGAAGAAATAAGGAGTATTAGTAAAGGTAACTGCATAGGTAAATATTCAAGACAATATGAAAAAATGTAGTTTTTGTTTGTAACTTTTTTCTCCTATCTGATTTAAAGGACAACTGAGTAAAGCAATGATTATAAACCTGTATTAATCAACTTTTTTTTTTTTTTTGGGGGGCAGAGTCTTGCTCTGTCACCCGGGCTGGAGTGCGGTGGCCGGATCTCAGCTCACTGCAAGCTCCGCCTCCTGGATTTACGCCATTCTCCTGCCTCAGCCTCCCGAGTAGCTGGGACTACAGGCGCCCGCCACCTCGCCCGGCTGTTTTTTTTGTATTTTTAGTAGAGACGAGGTTTCACCGTGTTAGCCAGGATGGTCTCGATCTCCTGACCTCGTGATCCGCCCGTCTCGGCCTCCCAAAGTGCTGGGATTACAGGCTTGAGCCACCGCGCCCGGCCTTAATCAACATATAATGAAGATGTAATTTGTATGATAATAGCAGTGTAAAGAGAGCTATATAGGAGCAAAGTTTTTTGTGTACTGTTACGAACTGAATGTTTGTGTGCCCTTAAAATTCATATGTTGACGTCCTTACCCCCATTATGACTGTATTTGGAGACAGGGCCTATAAGGAAGTGATTAGGTTAGAGTTAGGGTTAGGGTTAGGGTTAGATCTTAGAGGTGAGATCTTTAGGGTGAGATCTTATAGGTGGGGCATTAATTCAGTAGGAATTAGGGAGGAAGAGATACTAGAACTCTTTCTCTACCATGTTAGGACAAAGCAAGAAAGTGGTCATCAGCAAACCTGAAAGAGAACCTTCACCAGCAACTGAATTAGCTGCTACCTTGATTTTGGACTTCCCAGGTTTTAGAACTATGAAAAATACATTTTTATTGTTTAAACCACCAAATCTGTGGCATTTGTTTTAGCAGTCCAAGTAAACTAAGACACTGTTGTGATTAAGTTAGTATTAATAATCTGAATTAGATATTTCTGAAATAAGATGAAATTGTAATCCCCAGGGCAATCATGAAAAAAATAACTAAAAAAAAAAATAGTAAAAGAAATGACCAGGGAATTAAGATGACACACTAGAAAATAGTGTTTTTTGTTTGTTTGTTTGTTTTTTGAGACAGGGTCTTGCTTTGTTACCCAGGCTGGAGTGCAGTGTTGCAAGCATGGCTCACTGCAGCCTCAATTTCCAAGGTTCAAGCAATCCTGCCACTTCAGCCTCCTAAGTAGCTAGGACTACAGCTGTATACCATTCCATCCAGCTATTTTTTTAAAAGTATCTTTTGTAAAGGCAGGGTTTCACCATGTTGGCCAGGCTGGTCTTGGACTCCTGAACTCAAGCAACCTACCTGCCTGAGCTTCCCAAAGTGCTGGGATTATAGGCATGAGCAACTGCACTCACAAAAATACATATTTAATGCAAAAAGGCAGTAACGGAGGAACAAAGACACAAAAAGACAAGATATATATAGAAAACAACACAATGGCAGATGTAAATGATACCAAATTGCATTTTTTATTACATTAATTAAATTAAGTGGAAATAGGCTAGACAAACTAATTGAAAGACATTGTCAGACTCGATTAAAAAATAAAATGCAACTACATACTGTCTATAAAAGACACATTTTAGATTCAAAGACACAACTAGGATAAAAGTAGAAGGATGGAAAAAAATGTACCATGTAAACACTAACCAAAAGAGGCCTGTAGGTGATTATACCAACATCAGAAGAAAAAACCCACAAACAAACCAATCTTTAGGAAAGTAAAATTGTTATTAAGAGATGAAGAGCATTTGATAATAAGAGAGTCAATCCATCAAGAAATATAACAATTATAAACATCTATGCATCTAACAACAGAGTCCCAAAATGTATGAAGCAAAACTGCCTGAATTGAAGCGATAAATAGATAATTCAACAATAATATTTGGAGTCTTCAAAACCCTGCTTTTTATAATGAATAGAACAATTAGAAGATTGCCAAGGAAATGAAAAATTTAAATGACACTGTAAACCAACTAAGAAACACCTATAGAACACTCCACCCAATAACAGAAGAATATACATTCTTCTGAAGTGCACATGGAGTATTTTCAGCATAAACCATATATTATGCATAGAACAAGTCTCAGACTTAAAATAGTTGAAATCATACCAAATATGTTTTCTGATTTCAATGAAATATTAGAAATAAATAACCAAAAGTAAGTTGGAAAACTCACAAAAATGAATTAATGCATCAAAGAATAAATAAAACATAAATTAAGGAATACTCTGAGACAAACTAAAAACACAACATACCAAAACTAATAAGATGCAGCTAAAATCATTTTTAGAGGGAAGTGTATAGCTGTAAACACCTGTTTTAAAGAGAGGAAAGGTCCCAAATCAATAACCTAACTTTGCACCTTAAGAAACTAGGAGGGCAAACTAAAGTCAAAACAAGCAGAAAGGAGAAAATAATAAAGATTAGAATGGTAATAAGTAAAATAGTAGAAAAATAATAGAGAAAATCAGTGAAACCAAATCTTGAAAGAATTAGCAAAATTGAATAACTTCTAACTATACCATTCAAGAAAAAAATGAGAGAAGAATCAAATTACTAAAATAAAGAGTGAAAGAGGGGACATTATCATTGACTTTACAGAAATAAAAAGGATTATAAGGGAATACTTTGAACAACTGTATGCCAATAAATTTGATGACCTAAATGAGGTGGTCAAATTCCTAAAAAAAAGACACTGACCCAAAAATAAATAGAGGCCAGGGATGGTGGCTCTTGCCTGTAATCCCAGCACTTTGGGAGGCCAAGATGGGTGGATCACCTGAGGTCAGGAGTTTGAGACCAGCCTGGCCAATATGGCGAAACCCCATCTCTACTAAAAATACAAAAATTAGCCAACCATGGTGGCATGCACCTGTAAACCTAGCTACTTGGGAGGCTGAGGCAGGAGAATTGCTTGAACCCAGGAGGCAGAGGTTGCCGTGAGCCAAGATCGTGCCACTGCACTCCAGCCTGGGTGACAACAGCAAAACTCCATCTTAAAAAAGAAAAAGAAAATTTGAATACACACATAACATGTAAGGAGATTAAATTAGTAATAAAAATTCGACAAAGAATTGTCCAGGACCAGATGGCTTCCTTCATTAATTCTACCAAACACTTAAAGAATTAACACAAATCCTTCTTACACTCTCTCAGAGAAGTGGAAGTGGATAGAACATTTCCCAACTCATTCTAAGAAGCTAGTATTATTACCCTGACAACAAAACCAAAGACATCACAATAAAGAAAACTAAATATCAATATTTCTTACGAATATAGACAAAAAAAAAAACCTCAAGAAAACACTAGCAAACCAAATCCAGTGACATATGAAAAAGGATTACACATTACGAGTGAGTGGGATGTATTCCAGGAATGCAATGTTGGTTGAACATACAAAAATCAGTCACCATATGAATAAAATAAAGGAAAAATATCACATGATCCTCTAAATAGATGCAGAAACAGGATTTGACAAAATTCAACACCTTTCATGGTAAAAATACTCAACAAATTAATAATTGAAAACTTCCTCAAACTGTAAAGGGCATCTATATAAAACCCACAGCTAAACTCATGCTTAATAGTGAAAAATTGAAAGCTTTCTATGTAAGATCAGGAATGAGACAGGAATATCTGTTCTTACCAGTTCTGTTCTTCATTGTACTGGGAGATCTAGCCAGGGAAATTAGGTGAGAAAAAGAAATAAATGACATCTAGGTGAGAAAGGAAAAAGTAAAGCCATCTCTATTTGTACATCACATGGTCTTGTATAAAGAAAATCCTAAGGATGTATAAAAGACTTAGAGTTAATAAATGAGTTCAGCAAAGTTATTGGATACAAGATGAACATACAAAAATCAATTGTATTTCTATGGACTAGAATTTAAAAATTAAACTTAAAAACAATTCAATTTATATAGCTTAAAAGAATATATCTGTACAACACCTGTTATATAATTTAACAAAATAGGTGCAAGACTTGTACGCTGAAAACTAGAAATCTTTCTTGAAAGAAATTAAAGATGACCTAAATAAATGGGAAGAAATCCCATGTTGATGGATTGGAAGACATAATATTGTTAAGATGGCAATACTCCCCTGATTAGTTCATGGATTCAATGCATTCTTTATTAAAACTCCAGCTATTTTTTTCGTTTCAAAAATTGACAAGCTGCTTCTAAAATTTATATTTGTGTGCAAATGCAAAAGACAGAGAGTAGCCAAAACAATCTTGAAAAAGTAGAACAAAGTTGGAGGACTCACACTTCCAGATTTTAAAAGTTACTCCAAAGCTACTGTAATCAAAACAGTGTAGTACTGACAAAAAGGACCGACATATAGATCAATGGAATAGAATTGAGAGTCCAGAAGTAAGCCAGTCCATTTATGGGTCAATTGATTTTTTTGAGAAGGGTATCAATTCAACAGGGAAAAGAATACTCTTCTCAAAAAATGGTGTTGGGACAACTGGATATTCACACGTGAAAGAATGAAGTTGGACTGGTCATGGTGGCTCACACCTGTAATCCTAGCACTTTGGGAGACCGAGGCAGGTGGATCACCTGGGGTCAGGAGTTTGAGACCAGTCTGACCAACATGGTGAAACCCCATCTCTAGTAAAAATACAAAACTTAGCCAGGTGTGGCGGCACATGCCTGTAATCCCAGCTACTCGGGGGGCTGAGGCAGAAGAATTGCTTGAACCCAGTAGGTGGAGGTTGCAGTGAGTCAAGATCATGCCACTGCACTCTAGCCTGGGTGACACAGTGAGACTATGTCTCAAAAAAAAAAAAAAAAAAATGAGGTTGGACCTCTTCCCTCACATCACATATATAAATAAATCTAAATGTGCCAAAGACCTAAACATAAGAGCTAAAGTATGAAACTCTTAGAAGAAAATATAGGTATGAATCTTCATGACCTTGGATTAGGCAATAGTTTCTAAAAAATGACACCAAGGCCAAGAGCAGTGACTCACGCCTGTAATGCCAGCACTTTGGGAGGCTGAGGCAGGCAGATCGCTTGAGGTCAGGAGTTTGAGACCAGGCTGGCCAACATGACAAAATCCCATCTCTACTAAAAATATAAACACCAGCCAGGCATTGTGGCTGGGCGCGGTGGCTCATGCCTGTAATCCCCCAGCACTTTTGGGAGGCCGAGGCGGGCAGATCATGAGGTCAGGAGATCAAGACCATCCTGTGTAACACGGTGAAACCCCATCTTTACTAAAAATACAAAAATTAGCCGGGCGTGGTGGCGGGTGCCTGTAGTCCCAGCTACTTGGGAGGCTGAGGCAGGAGAATGGTATGAACCTGGGAGGTGGAGCTTGCAGTGAGTGGAGATAGTGCCACTGTACTCCAGCCTGGGCGACAGACAGAGTGAGACTCTGTCTCTAATAAAAAAATAAAAAAATAAAAAAAAATCAGCCAGGCGTGGTAGTGCATGGCTACAATTTCAGCTACTCGGGAGGCTGAGGCTGGAGAATTGCTTGCACCTGGGAGGGAGAGGTTACAGTGAGCAGCGACTGTGTCACTGCACTCCAGCCTGGGTGATAGGGTGACAGGGCAATACTCCATCTCAAAAAAAAAAAAAAAAAAAAAAACACCAAAAGCATAAGCAACAAAAGAAAAAAGAGATAAATTAGAATTTATCAAAATTAAAAACCTTTGTGCATAAATGATACTATGAATCAAGTGAAAAGAGAACGCATAGATTCTTAGTCCATTTTGTGTTACTTCAAAAGAATATCTAAGATGGGATAATTTATAAAGAAAAAATGGTTTATTTGGCTCACAATTCTGATGTCTGGAAAAGTTCAAGATTGGGCCTCAGGCTGCTTCCACTCATGGTAGAAAGTGAAGGGAAGCCATGTACAGAGATCACATGGTGAGAGAGGAAGTAAGAAGTGGATGGGAGATGCCAAGCTCTTGTTTAAAATCATTTTTAAAATTTTAATTTATTTTTTAATTTTACTTTAAGTTTTGGGATACATGTGCAGAACATGCAGGTTTGTTACATAGGTGTATTACCTGTGGCCAGGCTCTTTTTAACAATGAATATAGTGAGAACTCACCCCTGAAAGAAGGCATTAATCTACTCATGAGGAATCCACTCCTATGATAAAAACACCTCCATTAGGACCCACCTCCAATGTTAGGGATTAAATTTGAATATATGGTTTGGAAGAGACAAAAATCTAAACCACAGCACATAGAATGAGAGAAAATATGCGCAAATCATATATCTAACAAAGGTCTAAAATCCAGAATACATAAAGAACTGTTACAACTCGATAATAAGATAAATAACAAAAGTGACCAAAAGATTTTAGTAGTGAGTGGAGCAGAAATGCAGATATTTCACCAAAGAAGATATAGAAGTGATCACTAAGCACATGAAATGATGCTCAGCATTATTATTCATTAGCAAAATGCGAATCAAAATCACAATGCAATACCATTTCACATGCACTAAATGGCTACAGTTAAAAAAAACCAGATAATAATATATGTTTGTGAAGATGTGGAGACATTGGAACCCTGGTGGGATCATAAAATGGTATAGCTGCTTTGGAAAACAGTTTGGCAGTTCCTCAAAAAGTTAAGCATGTCATACATGTGACACAACAGTTTCACTTCTAGTTATATACCTTTGAGAATTAAAAACAGGTCCACACAAAAACTTGTACACAGATGTTCACAGCAGCATTATTTATAATAGCCAAAGTGAAAATAAACCAAATGCCTAACTGCTGAATGGAAAACAAAATATGATATCTCTAAACTATGGAATGTTATTCAGCCATATAAAGGAATGAAGTACTGATGCATTCTACAGCATGGATGTACCTTGAAACACTAAAGGAAAAAAGCCAATCATAAAAGGCCACATATTGCATGATTACATTTATATGAGACGTCCAGAAAAGGCAGATTTATACAGGTAGTAAGTATCCATTTATCGTTACCAGAGGCTCTTGGGAGTGGAGAATGAGGAGTGACTGTTGGAGGGTATGGATTTTCTTTCCGGGTGGTGAAAATGTTCTGGAATTAGATACTATCTATAGGCAGTTGTATAGATAGGGTTGTACAACTTTGTGAATATACTAAAAGGAAGTAAATCTAATACTTAAAAAGGCAAATAAATGAAAAGTATGAAGGAAGGGGAAGGTGGAATTGAGTGTTAATAACATATGGAGCCAAATATTGTTAACCACGAGTGCAGCAGAATGTTGAGTCTAGTGTAAACCATAAGTAGAGAAGAATGTGGCATCAACTATTAATAGTGAGTGGAGCAGAATGTTGAATCTAGCATAAGGAAAAGAAAGCAGAACATTATGTCTGCTGTTACAATAGCACACAGCAGAATGTGTTGTCAGGTGTTAATAGTGATCAGAGAATGTGGATTCAAGCATTTGTGGTGAATGTAGCAGAATTTGAGGTCTAGTGTGAATGCTGGAGAGAGCATATTGTCGAGTTTTGTTGTAAGGGTGAATAGAGGAGAGTGTGGTGTCTACTGCTGATGGCAGATGAAACAGAATGTTGTCTCACATTAAAAGTTAATGGAGGCCGGGTGCGGTGGCTCAAGCCTGTAATCCCAGCACTTTGGGAGGCCGAGACGGGCGGATCACGAGGTCAGGAGATCGAGACCATCCTGGCTAACACGGTGAAATCCCGTCTCTACTAAAAAATACAAAAAACTAGCCGGGTGAGGTGGCGGGCGCCTGTAGCCCCAGCTACTTGGGAGGCTGAGGCAGGAGAATGGCGTAAACCCGGGAGGCGGAGCTTGCAGTGAGCTGAGATCCGGCCACTGCACTCCAGCCCAGGCGACAGAGCAAGACTCCGTCTCAAAAAAAAAAAAAAAAAAAAAAAAAAGTTAATGGAACAGTCAGTGTCATGAAAAACAAAAAACAGCTAGGAGACTGTTCTAGGTTAAAAGAGACAAAATAGAGCAACCGTGTGCAATATGAATTAGATCCTTGATTGGATCCCTCATCATATTTTCTGATGACTTTTTTGACAACTGGGGGAATTTAAATAAAGGTCCTGTATTAGATGACATTATTGAATTATTTCAAATTGAATTATTTCTAATTCAATAATAACCATTGAATTAATGTTAATTTTTAAAGATGTGATAATGTCATTGTGATTCTCCTTCCTTATTTTGAGGTGAATTGCCATGTCTTTGTTGAATCAGCAAAAATTGCATCTACCTACCTACCTGCCTATCTATCTATCTATTTATCCGTCTGTCTACCTATACTGAGAAAGTGTATGTGGGAAAAGATGACTGGTGAACCTGGGTAAAGGGTGTGAGGGTGTTTATTGTATATTCTTTCAACTTTTCTATGTCAAAACAGAATGTTAAGCAGCATTAATTGGAAATGGTGCAAAACATTGTTTCTAGCAGAAGGCTAAAGGAAGCAGAACGTGGTGTCTGGCATTAATAGTAGAGCAGAATATCATGTCTATTTTTGAATGAGTAGAACAGAATGCGACTCAAACAGTAGTAGTGAATGTGGTAGAATGCAGCATGTAACATTAAAAGAGAGTGAAGTAGAATGAAGCATCAATCATTAACAGTGAAAAGCACAGGATGTTGTACCTCAACTAGGGGTGAATGTAGGAGTATATGGTGTCTAGCATTAATAGTAAGTGAAATGGAACATTATGTTTAGCATTAGAACTGAATTAAGTAATCCCAGCACTTTGGGAGGCTAAGATGGGCAGATCACGAGGTCAGGAGTTCAAGACCAGCCTGGCCAACATAGTGAAACCCCATCTCTACTAAAAATACAAACATTAGCCAGGCATGGCAGCGCATGCCTGTAGTCCCAGCTACCCGGGAGGCTGAGGTGGGAGAATTGCTTGAACCTGGGAGGTGGAGGTTGCAGTGAGCTGAGATTGTGCCACTGCACTCCAGCTTGGACAACAGAGTGAGACTTCATCTTAAAAAAAAAAAAAAGTAGTGAATTAAGCAGAATGCAAGATCTAGTGTTGACAGTGAAGCGAACAGAAGGTTGTATTGATTGTAAGGGTGACTGAAAGAAAAATATTGCCTGGTGTTAGTAATGAATGAAGTGAGATGCTGTGTCTGGTGTTAGAGGTGAATGGAACAGAGTGCTGTGTCTAGCATAAGGGTGAATGGAGCAGAATGTGTATCTGACATTAATAGTGAATGGAGCAGAACGCTGTGTCTAGTGTTGATAGTGAAAGAAGCAGAATATGGTTTAGGAGTTAACACCAAATGTGGTGTTTAACACTAGAAATATAAGTATCAAATTGATGTGTGTTCAGAAAAGGGTTAACAAAACAGGCCTGAGGCTGCTATCTTAGGAAGGGCCTGCTTGCAAGGTTGCCTCTTGGATGGCATCTGGGAACTTGGATTTTGGGAGTATTCCTACTTTCCCTAACTGATAAGGCTGGCTCACTGTGCCTAGATTGTACAATTTGGTTCATGCTGAACAATCAGCTTTCCTTCTGGGAGTCTGGAATTTTGGCACATGCTAGGCAGAGGATGCTGACATGACCAGCCCCCAGTTAAAACATGGAACGCTGAGCCTCTAATGAATCTTAGAGCACAGAGCAGACTCTGTTTTTCTTTCCTTCTTTCTTTTTTTTTTAGATGGAATCTCACTCTGTTGCCCAGGCTGGAGTACAGTGGCATGATCTTGGATCACTTCAACCTCCGCCTCTCGGGTTCAAGTGATTCTTCAACCTCAGCCTCCCAACTAGCTGGGATTACAAGCGCGGGCCACCATGCCTGGCTAACAGTTTCTGTTTTTCTGTCTTTTGGGGCAGAAACATAGCACACACGTGTCTGCATTGTTGTTGCTGGAGTAAGAGTGCATTCTGTGTGACCCCTCATGGGACGGGGAGAGTAAGGAAGCCCGCACATGGATTCCTCTAGTCTCTGCCTATGTTCTTTCCCGCTGATGAGTTAGCCATATCTTCTGAATATGTTGCTGTAATAAATATTAGCTGTGGAGAGCTGAGAATGGGAGAAGAGTGGAGTGTGTGAGCAGCACGGTGGTCTCCTCTCCTCTCCTCACTTCACTCTCGCCGCCTACCTTTACCCGCTCGCCTGCTCGGCGCCCAGAACGCCTTCCACCATGACCGCCTCAGCACGTTCCCACTTAAACAAAATCCTTAAGCATGTGTACATGTCCCTGTCTCAGGGTGAGAAAGTCCAGGCCATGTATATCTGGATCGATGTTACTGGAGAAGGACTGCGCTGCAAGACCCGGACCTGGGACAGTGAA
>NW_012122932.1:6212276-6232684 GCF_000951035.1 Colobus angolensis palliatus
TTCCTTCCTTCCTTCCTTCCTTCCTTCCTTCCTTCCTTCCTTCCTTCCTTCCTTCTCTTTCTTTCTCTCTCTCTTCCTTTCTTCCTTCCTTCCCTTCCTTCCTTCTTTCCTTTCTCCTTCCTTTCTTTCTTCCCTCCTCTTTCTTTCTTTTCCTTCTTTCTTTGTTTCTCTCTTTCTTTTCTTTCTGACAGAGTTTTCACTCTTGTTGCCCAGGCTGGAGTGCAATGGCACGATTTCAGCTCACTGCAACCTCGGCCTCCCAGGTTCAAGCGATTCTCCCGCCTCAGCCTCCCAAGTAGCTAGGTTACAGGTGTGTGCGACTACCCCCAGCTAATTTTTTGTATTTTTAGTAGAGACGGGGTTTTACTATGTTGGCCAGGCTGGTCTCCAACTCCTGACCTCAGGTGATCCACCTGCCTCGGCCTCCCAAAGTGCTGGGATTACAGGCTGAGCCACCATGCCTGGCCTGGCATTTTGATGGCTCTAGTATTTTATAGTCTGAAGGCGCCAACAGTGACATGCATTTCGTGCCTGCTGCCATGTTTTGGGATACCTTCAGTAAAGACCCTACAAGCTGGTGTTCTGTGAAGTTTTCAAGTACAACCAAAAGGCTGCAGAGACCAATTTGAGGCGCACCTGTAAGTGGATAATGGACATGGTGAGCAACCAGCTCCCCTGGTTTGGCATGGACCAGGAATATCCCCTCATGGGGACAGATGGGCACCCCTTTGGTTGGCCTTCCAATGGCTTCCCAGGACCCCAGGTCCATATTACTGCAGTGTGGGAGCAGACAAAGCCTATGGTATGGATGTTGTGGAGGCCCATTACCAGGCCTGCTTGTATGCTGGAGTCAAGATGGTGGGGACTAATGCTGAGGTCATGCCTGCCCAGTGGGAATTTCAAATCAGATGCTGTGAAGGAATCAGCATGGGAGATCATTTCTGAGTGGCCTGTTTCATTTTGCATCATGTATGTGAAGACTTTGGAGTGATAGCAACCTTTGATTCTAAGCCCATTCCTGGGAACTGGAAGGGTACAGGCTGCCATACCAACTTTAGCACCAAGGCCATGTGGGAGGAGAATGGCCTGAAGTACATTGAGGAGGCCATTGAGAAACTAAGCAAGTGGCACCAGTACCACATCCGCACCTATGATCCCAAGGGAGGCCTGGACAAAGCCCAGCACCTAGCTGGATTCCATGAAACCTCCAACATCAACAACTTTTCTGCTGGTGTAGCCAATTGTAGTGCCAACATATGAATTCCCTGGACTGTTGGCCAGCAGAAGAAGGATTACTTTGAAGACCGTCACCACTCTGCCAACTGTGAACCCTTTTTGGTGACAGAAGCCCTCATCCACATGTGTCTTCCCAATGAAACCAGCAGTGAGCTCTTCCAGTACAAAAACTAAGTGGACTAGGCCTCCAGCCATTGAGCCCCTCCTAGTTCTTCATCCCACTCAAACTCTTCCCCATCTCCCAGTTGTCCCAACTGCAACTCAAAGGGTGGAATATAAAGGCCTTTTTTTATTCAAAAAATTAAAAAATAAATAAATCTTAGCTGCGAATACAACTTTATGCTGAGTCCTGTGAATCTTTCTATCACATCTCTAGATATGGGATTAGTGTTGGAGATCTCTGACACACAGTATTTACTATTAATGGTGAAAAGAGCAGAATGTTGTACTTAGCTCTGAAAGTGAATGGAGGAGAATGTGAAGTTGAGTGTTAACAGTAAATGAAGCAGAATGTGTGTCTGGTGTTGGTAGACAGTGGAGCAGAATGTGATGTCTGGCAACTCGTATTGAACATAATGTTGAGTCTGGTGGAAGGTTTGATGGATCAGAAAAGTGTAGAACCTGCAAAGATCTGCAGGATCTTGCAAAATATAGTAGATAAATAAGTAGTGAATAATTCCTTTGCTCCCCATGTTTTAGGCAGAACAAGGAAGTAGATGCTGTCCTTATTTGTCCAGGTGCTCTGTGCTCTTGGGCAATGGGACTTACCTTGGGCAGAGATGCTCGAGAGCCAGAGCTCTGGGTGGTCATGGTGAGCACCGTGGTGATGCCTAGGCCCACACGAGCAGGTGCAGCATCCATGTTGATCCAGAAGGAGATCCATGAGAGGATGACAATAAGCAGACTGGGAATATACATCTGAATCAGGTAGTAACCCATCTGCCGCTCCAGGTGGAACCGGGCCTCAATGCAGGTGAATTTACCTGCAAGAAATTGCAGTGAGAAGGCAGTGTAGCCTGGTGAATAGGACAAAAGGCTCTAGGGTTAGAACAGCCTCGACTGGAGTCCTGGTTCAGTCTCATACTACCTGTGCCCTTAGACAAGTATTTGAATTGTTCTGTGTATGTTTCCTCATGTATAGTAAACTGCGGATAATAATAATAATACCTCCATCATATAGTTACTTATATGATTAATGTGAGGATAAAATGAGATGATGCCTATGAAAAACTTAGCACAGTCCTCATACATTGTAAATGTTCAGGATTGTCAATTGCCATCACCACCACCACCATCATCACCACCATCATCATCATCATCATCATCATCATCAGTATTTTGCTAAGAATGGGCCTGACTAAGTGGCACTTTCTCTACCTTTCTGCCAGTTATCTTCCGAAAACATGACTTGATCCTGTTATTTCCTCTTGTAAAACCTTTGGTCTCATCCTTCTTTCCTCATACAAGGCAGTTCCCATTACCTACAGGAAAAAGTTCAAACTCTTTAGCCTGCCCTTTATAATCAAGCTCTAACCAGTCTTTCTATCCCCTTCCCCATCTTTCTTCACCCTAATCATGACTCCCTACATGCCACCCCTTGCCTTGAGCATTCCCTGAACTTTCATGTTTCTGAGCTTTTGATCTTGCTCATCCCTTTGCCCAGAATGCCCTTATTCCTTCCCACAACCAGCTAAAGAAATCTTCCTTCTCCTCCATGGCAGTGTAAATGTGAAGATTCTCCCAGGCAGAATGCTGCTCTTTTTCTGTGTTCCCTAAGCCCTGTTCACATGATCATCAGAGCCTTCAAGACATAATACAGTGAGTGAGGGGGCAAGTCAGTCTCTCTCTCTGTCTTCTGCACTAGACTAGGCAGCTTGTCTCCTCCCTGTCTATGTATCCCTGGAACTGGGATGGGACCAGTCTTATGGTGGGGCCTTAGTTCCTGTCTACTGAAGCACAATAGGGAATTTCCTGGAGTTCCCTGGACTGTAAGCTATAGGCAGGGCCTTGTCAGTCTTTTCTTCTTGCATCCATAGGGTCTAGGACAGAGTTCAGCTCTCACTTAAATGAAAATGGTGAAGAGCAAGTCGAATGAGAATATGCTATGTACATTTAGGTTGTTTCCATATCTTGGCTATTGTGAATATTACTGCAGTGAACATGGGAGTGCAGATATGTCTTTGAGATACTGGTTTTATTTTCTTTGGCTATGTATCTAGAAGTGGGATTGCTGGACCATGATATATTACTCAATGAATGAATAGATAAAGAAAATGAAACATTATTCAGCCTTAAAAAAGAAGGAAATTCTGCCATTTGTGACAATGTGGATGAAGCTGGAGGACATTTTTATATTAAGTGAAATAAGCCAGACACAGAAAGACATATATTGTGTGATCTCACTTATATGTGGAATCTAAAATAGTCACACTTATAGAAGCCAAAAGTAGAATGGTGGTTGCTAGAGGCTGAGGGATGGGGGAAATTGGGAGATGTTGGTCAAAGGGTACAGAATTTCAGTTATGCAAGATGAATAAGTTCTGGGGATCTAATGTACACGAATATGACTAGAATTAACAGTGGTGTCCTGTGTGCTTGAAATTTGCCAAGAGGGTAGATCTCCTTTTTACTTTTTTTTTTCTTTTTCTTTTTTGAGATAGAGTCTCACTCTGTCACTCAGGCTGGAGTGCAGTGGCGCGATCTCAGCTCACTGCAGCCTCCGTCTCCTGGGTTCAAGGGATCAGGATCCTGTCTCAGCCTCCAGAGTAGTTGGGATTACAGGTATGTGCCACCACGCCCAACTTTTTTTGTATTTTTAGTAGAGACAGAGTTTCACCGTGCTGATCAGGCTGGTCTCAAACTCCTGGCCTCAAGTGATCCCCCCGCCTTGGCCTCCCAAAGTGCTGGGATTACAGGCATAAGCCATCATGCCTGGCCTTTTTTTTTTTTTTTTTCTCACATTTTAAGAGTTTTAAAATATATTTTGAATATTTGACCCCTATCAGATTTACAATTTGCAAATATTTTCTCCCACTCTGTGGGTTCTTTATCTTCACTATCTTGATAGTGTCCTTTGATGCACTTTTAATATTTATGAAGTCAAATCTATCTATTGTTCTTTCATTATTGTTTGTGTTTTTGGTGTTATATCTAAGAATCTATTGCCAAATCTAAGATTAGGAAGATTTGTCCTCATGTCTTTCTAGAAGTTTTATCATTTTAGCTTAATCTTAAATTTAGGTCTTTAAGAGGGTAGATCTTAAGTGTTCTTACTAGACACGCACACACACATACACACACAATGAGAAGTGTGTGAGTTGATGGATATGTTACTTAGCTTGAGTGTGGTAATTATTTCACAATGCATATTTATATCAGAACATCACGTTGCATATCTTCCATATATACAATTGTTATTGGTCAGTTATACCTTAAGAAAGCTAAAAAGAAAAAAGAAAAGAAAATGCTGCATGAAGAGTAAAAGACTTGGTATGTGAGGGTCAGTTGTGGTGATTTGACTTGGGAGTCATTGCTTTCATGGCTGCTATGGGAATGCCATTATGGCTCAAGGGACGAAGAGAGTATCTTTGGAGGTTCTGAAACATCTCTGAGGTGACTCAGAAAGAGGCAGCTGCCCAAGACAGACTGCAGCCCAGGCTGCCTGTACCTTCACTGGGCTTTCTAATTATACCAGGGCCTATGATGGTTTCTCTCAATCCCTCTCTTTTACCTCCTCCTCTTGCTGGCCTGCCATGCCTCTCTACTGTATGCTTCTGGGTTCAGACCCCAGCTTCCTACCCATCCTTCCAGCTGCTATACCAACTGACTGATTTTCTTCTCCCATGCTTTTATGAACTTGTTCTCAGCCTGAGACAGGACACGCAAAGCCAGTCTTGATCTGGCCCCAGTCAATCATCCAGATATTCAATCTTCTGACAAAGGCATGGGAGACAGAGAGCTGAGCTACACCATCGTGGCTTCTCTGCCCTCTCATAGCTCACAGGCTAGTGAACCCTTTCTAACTATTTACTAACCTTCAGTGACACCTCTCAGCTCCCTCTTGCTGAAGTCTATTGCGAACATTCTCTCTACTTTTGCTCTATTGGAAATGCCAGTTCATCTGTGACAGAGACTACTAGGTGTCTTCCCAATATCAATTCTTCACTTTTGCCTTGGAAATAAGATCCATTCTGCTACCTGGAATAATGACTGTATTTACCAGCTTCCCTGGTAATTAGGTAGGGCCCAAGCTTAAGTCACTCACTCCAGGACTCACAGGAAGAAAATGTCAGAGCCACTTTTTTGCTTCAAAACCTATTCTTTTAACCAGTAGGTAATAAATAGAGCTGTGCCCATCATGGGTACTTCATAAGATCTGTTGAATCAATGATTGAATGTGTTTGAAATGACCTCTGGTCCTGGTTGGGGGTTGGGATCTGAGGAGGATGGCCCTTGTACCTACCTGTGTTGTAGTGCTTGGTGCAGTATCTCAAGTCCTTCTCTTCCTTCAAGATAAACTGGGGCAGAGTTAGTCCATCTGCCACCTGCACGGCTCCCTGTTCCTGCCACTCAAAGATGAGGTCATTCATGGTATATCCAACTGGGATGGGATCAGAAGAAGGAGCAGTCACCACTCAGAAGCACTTGTTTGAAGCATGTCAGGGTTGGTTAGGGTTAGAGACTGAGAGAAACATCAGACACTTGGTGGAACTTGTGAGACCAGGCTGCTTTTTATTTTCCTCTCAAAAGAGGTAAAAAACAGGTTATTTATATCTACATCAGAGCCCTTCCACCTCTCTTCCCAACCTTCTGCATTAGCTTGTCCTGTTGTTCCCCCTCTTACTCCCGTGGTGAAATGCTGTTGACATCTGCTGTTTTCACCTGCACACCATCCTTGTCAGCCTCCTCTTTTGCTCACAGCAGATATTCCTCTGTGGAACAACTCTATTGCATGCTGTCTTGGTGGTACTAACTACTGGCTGGGGTAGAGGGTAGAAAAGTGTGAAATGGTGACTCAAGCTAAGCCAGACTGTGCCCCAGCACTTCAGCAACTATTGAGTGAAGTAACAGGAGGTTCAGAATTGGTTTGTGCTGATTCCCTTCACGGGTAGAACTCCAAGGAAATGGTCCATTAGTTCCTGTTGCCTAAGTGCTCTGCCTTGGTTTCTGTATTTTTAAGTTAGTCAGATTGGTTTCTCTGTTTGCAATCCAGGAGTCAGCTTTCCAATCTGTTAAAATCCCGGTCCTCCATAAAGTCTACTCCAATACCCTCTTTCTTTCTCCATCAGAAGGAAGCACTCTTTCTGCCATGAGGCCACAGTGCTTTGTACTTCTAACAACACACCAATCACTTGCCACCCTTTATTAGAGTTATTTTGTGCAGTCAGTTGTTTACTTCCCCTGCTGGAGTGAACATCTTGTGGGTTCAAGGACCATGACTCATTCAAGTCATTTCTCCTCCATTCACATTAACCATAGACATGGGACAATGACCCTTTGGAGAATGCTGCTGGCTCCAAAACATGGTCCTCAGGCAATGTAAGGGGAGTTATATTTCTAATGTATTTTCTAAAAGCAAAGTCCTTCATAGAATATTTTGAGTTATTACAGTAATCCTGGGCTCTAGTGATTAGGACCAGCTGTGTGGGAATTTCTGCCTGTCCCCTGGGTAAAAGGGAGCCTGGTTCTTTCTAGAGGACTCATGCAAGAGACTTACAGCTTTCCAATTGCATGATACATGTCTGGACATCCATGGGGAAATTCTTCAAGTCCATGGGGCAGGCCAGTGTCAGGGTGATTCTGGAAAGAGAAGGGAGTTGAATGATGCAGGATCCACACATCAGGGAGGCTGTGCCTCTATTGTAGTTATTGTTAGAAAATCAGTTGTCCAGGGTAGGGAAAGAAGGTCAGGGAACTTGTGTTTTTTGTTTGTTCATTTATTTTTGAGAGATGAGATCTCCCTTTGTGGCCCAGGCTGGAGTGCAATGGTGCAATAATGGCTCACTACAGCCTCAACTTTCTAGGCAATTCTCCTGCCTCAGCCTCTAGAGTAGATGCGACCACAGGCACGTGCCACCATGCCTGCTAATTTAAAAAAAATTTTTTTTGTAGAGACAGGGGTCTCGCCATGTTGCCCAGGTTAGTCTCGAACTCCCAGGCTCAAGCAATCCTCCCACATTAGACTCCAAAAGTGCTGGGATTAGAGGCGTGAGCCACTGTGCCCGGCCGTGACAAGATTTATATATATAGAAAGCCCTGAAAATTACACACACACACATACAAACTGTTAATGCAAATTAGAGAATTTAGCAAAACTGAAGGATAAAAAATCCACAAGGAGTTCTGGCAAGAAGCGCGGTGGGAAGCAGAGTGCAGCCAGATGCTTTGGGGACCTGCAGGCCCTCTGACCTTGGAGGTGCAGATGAGCTGGGGGCTCGGGCCTAGAGGCAGGCTCTGTCCTCCAGGCTCCCACAGCCCTTGCCGTGGCTCCCACCAGCTGGGCCCAGGCCTGAAGTAGTGACAAACCTCTTTTCACACCCCACCTCAGGGACCTGGTGGCCATCTGGTCTCCCAGCCAACTTTGCCAAGCCTAGACAAAGCCCCTGATGGCTACTGGGATGCAGCACCTTTGGGTGGTGGCGAGTGTGGACAACTTGTGTGTATTAAATAAGTATGTGTGTATTTCCAAGTTCCTGATTGAAAAATGGAGGCTTAGAGAGGTAAAAGTAGGTTGCCTAAAGTGCCACAGAGTCAGGGAACTTCTGGGTTTTTTTGGAGTCTATCTGGCCTCTGGAGACCTGTCTTTAGCAAGTTGGCTGGAGGCCAGGGGCTGCCCCCATTCCATACTCTTCTGCATAGCCCTTAGGTAGGGACAGAGCTCAAATTTTAAGTTGAGCAGCACCCATGTGCACCTGCAGCAGGTGTTGCAAGTGGTTCTTGGCTACCTTCTTCACACACAGGGCTCATCAAAGGTTATTTCAAAGAGGCCCTCTGCCTTCTGGGTGTCCAAACACAGTTGACTCACATCAGTAGGCTCATGCTGGGGTCGACTGGAAAGGGGTGGGCTCCTCAGGATTCTGGGCTAGCTGTTTATTTTGGTTGTTCAACCCTTACAGAGGCCATAGACTCAGAACCAGAGGGAGTCCCCTTAACAAAATTCGAGGCCTGCAGCTCAAGCTGAGATACAAGACTCCAGCTTGAAAGGCTTTTCCAACATCTGAGTCCCTGCTGCAGGGGACAGAGAAGAAAGGCTTTCAGAGCCCAAAGAGCCTTAGATCATCAAGCCAACTCCCTCATGTGACAGGTGAGAAACCCAGGGTACAGAAAGGGATAGGCTGAGAGTCATCCAAGGTCACACAGCAAGCTGATACATCAGCCAGGACTCAAAACCATGTGTCCTGACCTTTGGATTCTGAGTCCCAGGGTGGGGTTGACTTACGTGTTTGCTGGCAGCACTGCTCTCCTGAAAAGCCAACCCCAATACCCTAAGACACATAATTGGTGGTGTTCTAGTGGAACTGAACTGGCACTTTGGCTACATGTGATGAGGTACACAGCCCTTTGTGAACTTCCTTCCTCCAGCTCACACCCACAGCTCTGGATCTGGGCCCCTTTAAGCATAAGGTTGAAGCAAGTGGGGAAAAATGGAAGGGAGAGGGAGAGGAAGAAGAGGGAAAAGACGGGAGTGGAAGGAGGGAGACAGTGAAGAGAAAGTGAATGCAGTTGAATTTCTGCAGATAAAAGCTCCAAAGTGGGGCAGCTGTCACGTTGGGTTAATTTCCTGAAGTCGAAAGACCTTGGAAACATCACTTTCTGCTGATTTGTCCTTCTATCATGCTGTACCATGACTTAGCTTCCTAGAGATAGGAAACTAGCTTGGCAGCAGCAAAATCCAAGCAGGCTGACCTTACCATCCCCCTAGCCAGCCGGGCCTGGGTGGCCATTTCCTAAGCCTGTCACTCCTCCAGTCTGGATGTTTACTTGGGGAGATGGGAAGGTGGGCTTCTGAGCAAGGAAGGCCACATGAGCAGCGGGTTCCTCCAAGCCTTCTCTTGATGGTGAGGTTCCTAAGCTTCCTCCCCTACCCAGCCTGCTCCTGGGAGAGACCGAGTTCGGTCAAACCTGAGGGTTAGGATCTGTACAGCCTCTCCCACAGGCTGGGACAGTTAAGGCTCATCACTCAAAGGAAAGAAAATGTGTTTTCCTGAAGGACTGCAGCAGGAGGGGGAGATATTTAGGACCAGTGCCCTTTTAAGTTCTTTGAAATAGAAACATATTCATATATTGATCAAATATTTGAGTGCCTATTGAATGCCATGCACTGCTGTAGGACTTTGAGAGGGCATCAGATTCACACTAATACAGATTAGAATCTAGGCTCTGCTACTAACAAACTGGAAACCTTGGCAGGTTACTTAAATTTTTCTGATTTTCATTTGTCTAATCTGCAAAAGGGGCATAGTAAAACCTGCTTCATGGGGTTATTAGGAGGGCTAGATATAACACATGAAAAGTACCCAGCATAGTTAGTGAATTCTCATGAATGGTAACTGTTATTATTACATGTGTAAGGTCATTTTTTTTCACCTCTTTGACATTGGTCATTTTCCTTATGCCTTAGGAGAGGAGATCAGGGACTTGGTGCGGAGGGGTGGCAGCAGACTCTGAAGGCTTTGCCCCTAACCAATATCTCAAGGATACTCCACATCTGGAGAAGGAAATCTAAACTCCTAGACCCAGTGCAAAGTTTGGGGGGTAGATTTTGTAGAAGGGATGGAGTAGCCCTGGCCTTGAACGCGAGCAACACCATCCACCTGGCAGGCTCATTTACTTTGAAGTTGCTGTGATTTTCTAGGCTTAGCTCTTGCTATTGGTAATCATGCTTGAATAGTCTTTCCTATCTTGTTTGCCTGAAATGCTGGGTAACTTAAACCCCACCTTCTCTAGGATGCCTTTCTTGGTCTCCTTGGTTATAATAAATCATTGGCTCCTAGAATAAAATACCCTGTTGTATTTTATTATTACTTGCTGAGTATAAGTTACAGAGCTGGGTCTGCCTATTCTGCAAAGGTGTTGAGTTACCAGGGCTTGTTCACCTCTCTTTAGGCCCCTCTTTTAAGGTCTGTGCCCAGAAGGTAGTGGGGTAAGGCACATTCTGAAGAGGGAGTGGGTGAACCTGGTCAGAACTCACCTGATGCTGTAGAGGACATTCCCATTCCGGGAGATCCTTAGCAATTTGTTGTCTGTGGTGATCTCATGGAAGTGGGCCCCCTTCTCGTTGGCAAAGAACAGGTCAGGTTTCCAGATGGAGTCCAGCATGGATGGGTCCAGGTCCAGAGAGTCGTCAGGGTATTCATTGTAGGCCAGGCGGGGGTCGTTCCATTGCTGACGCAGGAAGATGTTGACCCTATAGTCCTACAGCCAGGAAACAACAAGGTGAAGGCAGTGTCAGGCCCAAGGACATCAACTTTTGGAGGACCTGGGTATTTCTGGTTAGTAAAACCTTTTCTGGAGGATGTTATTAAGTGTGGTTACATCTTATATGAAGGTGAGACATAAAAGGTGTGTATCAGGCAAAAACCATGGGAGTCATAATTACCCCTGAAAATCCTCTAAATTCCCCATGAGGTATATTCAACCCCGAAATGAGATTATGCAAATGTTATTCTTTATTTTGAAAAAAATAAAACTAAAGAAAAGTTCAAAGACGGGTTTAATAAACACTTGTTTTCATCATCCTGTCAATATTTTTTCATGTTTGCTTCATTTTTTTTAAATAAGAGAAAAAATACATTGCACATAAATTGAAGTCCCCCTTTTCCCCTCAACCCCAGTAGTACAGTACTTCTTAGGCACACCAAGATTTGAGAGTCACTGGTCTAGACAAATTGAAGGAATGAAAGGATGTAATCAAAGCTGATGTCTGAACATTCAAACTATTCTGCCTAAAGAGAATAATTAATTCTCAAGAAGTGAAGGAGGGATGAGCAGAAGAATTCTGTATTGTTCCTGCTGGTCCTAGGGTTCATCCCATCTTGTTTTAATCCCAGCCTTCTATAACTTACTGTGACATACGTTGATTTGTTTGGAAAGGTTTAATAGATGTCATGGAGTCACATCTTACTAGCTTCTAAACTCAGCGCTTAGTTAATATTTCTCTGATGGGACTGCAGTGTAGTTATTCCCCTGAAAGGAAATTCATGAGTCAAATCAATTAGGGAAATGTTAGACCAGATGAAATAAAACAGGTTTCTTTATTGCAGGACTTCTCAGAGACCTTAATATGCTGATGAGTTGTGTGCATCTCAAGAAGGGAATAGAATATGGTTTATTTTGGCCATGGAATTCTTATGTTTGTGCATGATGAGTATCTTCTATAGAATATAGGTTAGGAATGGCTGTCCTAGTCAAAACTTCATCCCCACCTCCCACCTTTTTTTTTTTTTTTTCCAGATGAAGAAACTAAAGTCCAGGGAGAATTGAGACTGGCTCATTGTCACTCTGAAAATGTAGGTCCAGAGCTGATTCTAGAACCCAAGTATTCTGACTCCTAGCTAAGAGTTTGCTCAATTGCCTCAGCTGTTCCTAGAGGAAGTGAAAGAGTCCATTCAGTTTCTATTCACAATGTGAGGAGCTGTTATGGTGTGGGTAGATCTCAATAGCAGAAAACTGGGTCATGCAGTTAAGCAATATTTCCATTAAGAAAGTTCTCAGTCAGGAGCGATGGCTTAGATGGCTTATGCCTGTAATCCCAGCACTTTGGGAGGCCAAGTTGGGAGGATTGCTTGAGCCCAGGAGTTTGAGACCAGCCTGGCCAACATGATGAGACCTTGTTTCTACCAGAAAATACAAAAGGTAGCCGGGTGTGGTGGTGCATGTGATGGCCTATACAGTAGCCTGTAGTCCCAGTTACTCAGGAGGCTGAGGTCGGAGGATCACCTGAACCCAGGGAGGTCCAGGCTGCAGTGAACCATGATCATGCCACTGCACTCCAGCCTGGGTGACAGAGTGAGACCCTGTCTCAAACAAACAAACAAACAAACAAAACAGAAAAAGAAAGTTTTAAATTTTGTTACAGAGACATTGTAAACCTGGAGTTCATGAATAGCATGACACTACAAGTAGAGTTTAGGGTATATTTGTGTTTCCCAAGCAGGAAGGGCATAGCTCTCTGTGTTGAATCTCCCAAAGGGTCTATAGTTCCCCAAATGATTAATATCCTCAGTTCAAGTCCAGCTTTAAATGCTTTCCTCCAAGGAATAATCTCCACACATGAGGACCTGCTATTGCTTTTTCCCTGAGGGTGCTGGATAAACGAGGTCATGCAATATTTTCTTTTGTAATGCTGCTTGTAAATCCTCATCAGTCTTGATCTGTTATCAGCAGGGATAAACTAAAACAAACAAGCTTCCTCCCCACTCTCACCCTTACTCCTGCTCAATTCCTCCTACTGTGCATGACTTGGTCTGTTTGCCTATAGAAATATCAATAGCTTCATAAAATGTTCTAAGGTATTTTATAGGATTGTTCTATAATTTAATTTCAGCCTCTCTCTCCAGCCCCATAGAAAGTGACATTTGGCCTCATAATCTCACATCTTATAAGTCCCATGGTGGTGGGAGAACTCCAGGCCCGGCCTGAGTGTTGGCTCTTTGTCCTGATGATGGTAATGGACAGCTCCCAATCTGGTCCCATCTGATTAGGGGATTGGAAATAGTCTGTCCTTCTCCTTCTCCCTTGGATTTTGCATGAAGTGTGTGTGTGTGTGTGTGTGTGTGTGTGTGTTATGATGAGGCACTGGGCAAGTCACATCAGAGTGAACAGACTATGAATCGTTGGGCAGAAAAAGCCTTCAGTCCCCAGGCCCCAGCTGTACTCTTGATGTTCTTGCCAGTGACATGTCAAGTCCATTTATGTGGCTAGCAGGAAGAAAAGAAAGTGGCATTTCTTAAAATGGTCTGTTAGGCAGCAGGCACCGTTCTAGATACTGTCACATACATTTAATCCTCACAAAACCCCTGCAAGCTAGACATTCAGATTCCCATAGTGAGGGTAAGAAAGCAGGTCTGAGAAATGTGTCCAAGGCACAGGGCCAGTGAGTGGCAGAGCTAGGACTGGAATCAGCATCAGCCTGAGCCTCTAGTGAGCACTTGTGATTTACGTCACATGGTGTGGACAGCCAACCCTGTGTGAGGGACACTCTCTGTCAGCATCACTGCTCAGGCAAATTCTGCCTTCTCAGCTTAAGGCTTATCTCCTGCAGGAGCCTTGATGCCTCAGGCTTCCCTGACCTCTTCCTTTTTGATCTCCTAGCAAGACCGAATCACCTGGAACGTTTAATTGAGCACTTCTTCACTATGTATGTCTTATGTCCTCAACTTGATTGGGAGCAATTTGAGCGGATGAACCAGAGCTTATATTTTCCTGCACCATCTCACCTAGTCACCCAGTCAGTGCATCTATGAGCTACCTAGTACCTATGAGAAGGAAGAGGAGACAAAGTCAGAAAAAGCTGGAACAGAATGTGCTTTTCTTATTTTATATCTGGAAAGACTGAGACCCAGAGGGGAAAGGTATTTCCTAAGATTGCACAGCAATTCAGTAAAGAATCTGGAATTAGAACTTGACTCTGCTTCTCTGAGCCTTACTGTTAAAAGAAGTTAGGCTAGATAGTCTCTAAGAACTTTTCCAAATCTAACAGCTAATTGTGGTTAGTTTTATTTTTTCCAGCAACATTTAACTGAACTCTCTTAAGTGCCAGATATTATTCTAGGCACTGAGGAATCCACTGAGGATAAGAAAGATATATTTATTCAGCTCCAAAGCCTCCAGTGTAACATTTACACCACACTGAGATAAGGGCTGTGATAGGGGTTAAGCGCAGGGTGCTGGGGAATATAGAAGACAGGTTCCCACCTGGACTTGGGGGTGCTGATCAGGGAAGTCTCCAGGTAGAAGTGATATTTAAGGTGAGACCAAATATGGTTGAGCCAAAGAGGAAAAGCATTTTTGGGCAGCTGGAAGTGCATATGTGAAGGCCTAGAGGCGAAGCAAGAGTGGGGCACTTTGGAAAGAAGAGCAAGTGAATGAATAGAGGAGTGAGAGGACTCAACGCACGATCTTGCAAGCTGTACTGAGAAATTTGAACTTTTTCCTGATAATAATGTGGAGAGTTTGAAGAATTTTAAGTAAAGATGAACATTATTACATTTGCATTTTATTACTAATATTTAAAAATGTTTTAACTGTTATTTCAGAAGCAATGCAAGTTGACATTTAAAAAATATAAACGTACATCATCTAAAAGGAGAAAAACAAAATAAAACCCATCTCTTTGTATTTCATAATGAGTCTCTCATTATGAAATGACTAATGAAAAGTTTGAGCAGGAGACACAGAATGTATCTTGGTGTCCTCAGGAAGCTTGACTCCTACTGGCAGCGCCTGCCCTAGCAGCTGCTACCCAAACAAGTTGCTGCCATTGATTTCCTCCCTTAAATTGGCAAACAGCAGTGAGAAATGCAGTTCAGAAAAGATCAATGTAATTGGTGTAATAGGCCAAAAGCTAAAGGCTGTTTTGCTTATTTGGCCATAGCTATACATATGTGGGTTGGTGTTCGACATGCTGGGGGCCATGTTCAAGTTCAGGGACTGGAGGAGCAGCAATTGAATTCTCCACCCTAGAACCTGAGGTTCCACCTCTGGGAGCTGGTTTCTATGTCTCAAACTCTCAAGGGTAGCTTACAAACCTGAAGAAGAAGGGGTTTCCAGAGCTCTGGTTCAACAGTGTTCAGCATCAACTCACCCATCCTGCCTCTCTGATTCCTTGATGATCTAATTTCTGGTAACTGGGCAACTAGCTGCCCTGCTTATGAGACTAAGGTAGAGCATTAACTCATTCATTTATTCATTCATTCATTCCACAGACATTTATTGAGGGCTTCCTATGTGCCACCTGAAGTTGGATCTGTCCCCCACCTCTACCCACACTGTGCCTCGTTTCAGATTCTAACCTCTCCTAATAAACTCCTCTAAACTCAGTATGGTGGTGAAGTAGGAAGCATGAAGTGTTTTAGTAGGGTAGAGCTAAGAGCTTATGCAAGAGTGTTGGTGGCAAGGGTATGTGGAATGCAAGAGGTGGGCCCATTGCGGTCAGAACCAAGAGACATTGCATCAAGAGGTAAACAAAAGAACCAGATTCTTATACCTTTTAAAGTCTCATCATTCCAGTTCCCAAGGGGTTATCTCAACTCTAAGCTCAATCCAATTCTATTAACGTTTATGAGGCTGATTGGGAGCACAGTGAGGATGGAGGCACAGGGTCTTCATTTCTATACTTAAAGAACTCAGTTTATCTAGCAAGCGAGATAAGGCATGGACACAAATATCTACCACACAAAATGGAAAGTGAGAGGGTCATAAGAAGTTCTAACAGGCTGCATGTGGTGGCTCATGCCTATAATACCAGCACTTTGGGAGGCCAAAATGGGCAGATTGCTTGAGCCCAGGAGTTTGAGACAAGACTGGGCAATGTGGAAAACTCCATCTCTACGAAAAAAGTAAAAATAAAAAAATTAGCTGGGCATGGTGGTGCATGACTGTAGTCCCAGCTACCTGAGAGGCTGAGGTGGGAGGATCAATTGAGTCCATGAGGTTTAGGCTGTAGTGAGCCATGATTGTGCCACTGCACTCAGGCCTGGGTGACAGAAAACACCCTGTCTCCAAAATAAATAAATAAAAATAAATAAATAAATACTTTTAACAAATTGCCATTAGAGATGATTTCCAGCCAAGTTGGGCAAATCTGGAAAAGCTTTTGAGGAGAAGGTAGCATTTGAGGTGGCCCCTTTCAGTTTGTTCCATCCTCCAGAAGTTAGCATCTCTAGATCTAGTATTGTTCTGAGATGTGAACAGTATCTGGTTTCACCTGGAACAAGGCCAGTGATATGCTCTAAGCCTATATTTCTCACATCTGTGAGATAAGGGTAAGACATTAGGACTAGGGCTGCAGCCTCAGAGTATTTGGAAATAGAATATGTATAATTGGGGGTAAAAGGAATCTCACATAGAAGGGATAGCACAAGCAGAGGTGTGTAGGCAGGGGCATTCAAACAGTTCAGTTTAGCTCAACCATTAGCAGCCTAAATAGTAACAATTGCCCCTTAATCGAGGCCCTATTATACACCAGGCATTATGTGTTAAGCAGGCCATACATGTCAGCTTATTTTATCTTTAAAACAATCCTATGACTTGGGCATTTTCAACCTAATTTTATAGATGAAGAAGGTACAGGGAGATTAACTGCTTTGTCCGGATTTACACAGTTAGGAAATAGTGGGGCTGGAGTTCAAATCTGGTTTGTCTGATTACATAAAGTTCATGCTCTTAACTACTCTACTATGATAAGGCTGCAAAATGAATTAATCTGAGACTGTGGATATCTTTAACTGCCAAACCAAGGTGTTTGGATTTTATTTGGTAGCCAATTTAGCACCACTGAAGACTTAAGCAGTGGGGTAATGTCACAGTTTGATTTCAGGAAGATCAGTATGGTAGAAACCACTGTAGACAATTGGAAGCAGGAGAAAACAGGTACAGAAAGACCTGTTTTAAGGCTGTTGTGACAATCCAGTTGGGAGGTAATAAAGGTTCTCAACCAAGAGAGCAGGAATGGAGATTGGAGCTAGATGAGAGAATCATCGTTCTTATCATCACTATTTTTATCATCAAATATTACAGCTAGAAAGAACCCTGGAGACTTCTGTCTCAACTCTCTCATTTCATAGAAAGGGAGTCTCCCTCAGGGGCATACCACAATTCAATTGACTAAGGTGGGACCTGCATGCAGAAATCCTATTGGACAGATGTGAAAACTGGAGCCCTAAAAGCTCAAGTTCCTTCTGCTAGTTACTCGTCATCAGAACTGATAATAACAATGCAAATAATACTAATACACTGAGACTTTATCACATGCAAGAAACTGTGTTAAGACCTTTGTGTGTGTTATCTTCACAATAACCCTGTGATGTAGGTTTTATTGTTATTCTCATTTTGCAGGGAAATCAAGGTACAGAGAGATTAATGTTCCACTCATGACATTGCACAAACTAGTAAGTGACAAAGCTGGGATTTGAACCCAGGATGTTAATGTCAGAGCCCAAGCATTTAACCAGTAGACTACACTACCCATGATATCCCAGATATGCATTGAGTGACAGTTTGATGACACCTCAGTGTCATCAGTACTGCCTCTGGCTGCTATGATGTACCTGTGGGATTTTAGATGCCCACAACTAACAGGAAGTATTGGAAAGGGCAAAGGACAGAAAGCTTCTGCCCTAGATTTAGCAGTTCGCTAGTGCTTTATTTCTGTCTCAAGCCGTGGAATTGATCTGCTCTCTGCTGTACACTCAAGTCCGGTGCTTGTGGACTGCCCAGATCCCTGTCTGTAGCCTACTTGGCCCCAGATGCTTTGTGTCTTGAATTTCTCCTAAGTCACCAGGCTGCCTGGTGCATTCTCATTTAGATATCACACAATCAAAGCTATATTTGTTGTAAAGAACTGTAGATGGTTTGGACCAGTGGAGCTTAGCATCTTTATTTGTCTTTAGGGGATCACGAAAGATCAATGTGCATTTAATAATTACATAAAAATGTGAATAGCAGTTTTGTTTATTGGGTGTATTGGGTGTCTAACATTTGCTAAAACTTTTTTTTTTTTTTTGAGATGGAGTCTCGCTCTGTCACCCAGGCTGGGGTGCAGTGAGGGGATCTCTGCTCACTGAAACCTCCACCTCGCAGGTTCAAGGGGTTCTCCTGCCCTAGCCTCCTGAGTAGCTGGGATTATAGGCATCTACCACCACGCCTGGCTAATTTTTGTATTGTTAGTAGAGACGCAGTTTCACCATGTTGGCCAGGCTTGTCTCAAACTCCTGACCTCAAGTGATCCATCCACTTTGGCGTCCCAAAGTGCTGGGATTACAGGCGTGAGCCACCGCATAGAACTTGCTAAAGTTTTTGGCTGGGTGCAGTGGCTCACACCTGTAATCCCAGCACTTTGGGAGGCCGAAGTGGGTGGATCACCTGAGATCAGGAGTTTGAGACCAACCTGGCCAATGTGGCGAAACCCCGTCTCTACTAAAAATATAAAAATTATCCAGGCATGGTGGCAAGCGCCTGTAATCCCAGCTACTTGGGAGGCTGAGGCGGGAGGATTGCTTGAACCTGGAAGGTCGTGGTTGCAGTGAGCCGAGATCATGCCACTGCACTCCAGCCTGGGCGACAGAGCGAGATTCTGCCTCAAAAAACAAACAAACAAACAAAAACAACGAACAACAACAAAAAACTTTTCATCAACCTAGCATACTGGGTATTATTATACTCATTTCACAGGAGAGGAAACCGAAATTTAGAGAGGTTAAATGGAGGTTACGTTTCTTGCCCAAGATCACATAGCTAGTAGGTGTTAGAAACAGAGATATGAATCCAGGACTTCTGGTTCCCAATTTCACACTGTTTTGACAATTATAGGCTGTATCTACCCTTTTAAAAAAATTTTTAAACCAAGTTCAATTTACTTTATTTTAAACCATAAATGTTTACTTTTAAAATATTTTAAAAGTAAACATTTATTATTAAAATTATTAAATATGTTAAACATATATTTAAACTTTTTATTAAATATTAAATACCATATTTTAGACTATCTATTGGGTAGATCAAGGAAATATAGTAGACGTAGAATACCAGGCCCCCGCTGAGCCCACCTATGTGATGGGTTGGTACATAAATAACCTTATAATCAGTATCAGGTGAAGAATTTTGGATTGGGATATTAAGCAGTGAAGTAGATTTATGACTGGTTGCCAAAGGGTGCAAATGGAAGGAAGGGTGGATGTTAACTTGGAAAGAGGAAAGCTGATAGAGTTGGCAGTGCAGGGCACAATGCTGAGACATGCCACTAACAGACTTGGAAATATGGAAATGAAGGTCACCCTCTGAGAGTAAAAAAAAAAAAAAAAAAATGGAGATGAATATGCAATGGAGGGATTTGCATGTTCAAGTCTGAGGCCCAGCATCAATCTGAATGACCTGTGTGTAATCTCAATGACTTAGGATGGGCATGTGCTTGTAATGTAATAAGAAGAATGCTAATTTATTGTATTGCATCTTGTTTTATTTGTTGTATTGCATCTGTTTTGTAAACATACGTGGGATATTCATTCTGTAGCATAAGAAAGGGCAGTTCAAGTAGCAGGAATTTGGCAATTGGTAATCTAACATTACCAATCCTCCGTCACTATATTTGTGGGAACACCAACTTTCTTGCCACTAGAAGGAGGGCTTCTGTGTGGTGACACAAGGATGGCTTCTTAGAACTCTCTCTGGCCTGGATGAAATTTCCCTCAAGACTGTCTACCTCTCTTTTCTACAATTCCAGTTATGTTAAAAGCAACTTTTGCTTGGCTTTCCTGGTATTAGGATAGTGGCAAGGGAGCACACTCCTGGTGGACACGACATTCTTATTATTACAATAGAAAGTCTTACTGTAAATTGGAACAATTTGGCAGTTTGATTTCCCCACTTCAGTCTTTCATGGGTTTGATGGTCATGAGTCAGCCTTCCGGAATTTGATCTGATGAAGAGTCACGCTCTGGGTAGTCATAAGTTCACTGCTGTGATGCCTCTCCTGGTGTACTGGGAGAGAATCATCCAGCAGATGGCACCAAGACTGCTCATCACCCTGTGCTCTGCTCGTGATAGACTCTAATGGCATTTCTGAGGGCTTTCTCCTTGGTCCTCTCTTTTGTTTACTAAAGCTTTGTTGAGTGTGGCACCATATCTAATTGCATAAGAGTGATAGACTTTCTCTTGGATCCCCCAGACCCAAGAAGATAAGAAGGGACCTAGCATAAGCTGTGTCGAGAGACAAAAGTGTAATGGAAAAAGCAACAACAACAGATCTCATGCATAATAGCAACCAACCCCACAAAATACCTATGAATAAACCTAACATGAAATATGTGAGTTGTATATATTAAAAAAAACTCCAAAACTTTACTGAAAGGCATGAAGGAATACCCATATAATTGGAGAGATGTACTATACTTATAAAATATTGTAAAGATGTACTTTATTCCCAAATAAATCTTTAAACTCAATGCAATCCTAAT
>NW_012122932.1:6234604-6285696 GCF_000951035.1 Colobus angolensis palliatus
TGAACTGATTACAAAAGCTTGTTTTCATGTATTACTAACGCACTTTAAAAATGTTCCATGGTGCTGCTGTCCATAAGCATACTGCAAGTGAACATTGTGACATGGCTCCCGAAATGGGAAGGTCTTTGAGGTGGAGTGAGTAGAAATGGATTTTACCGCCTAGAGAAGGTTTTCCAAGGGCTTCCTGGGGGAGGCAGAGGTTGAGAGAGAGGTCAAGAGAATGAGATTTTTGGTTCTCTCTCCACTTCAACCAGAACTACCCATTTAAAAAAATCTGCTTATTAAAGTGCTACGTAAGATTTACCTTACAGGCAGGCGCGGTGGCTCATGCCTGTAATTCCAGCACTTTGGGAGGCTGACGGAGTGGATAGCTTGAGGTCAGGAGTTTGAGACCAGCCTGGCCAATATGGTGAAACCCCATCTCTACTAAAAATACAAAAATTAGCTAGGTGTGGTGGCGCACACCTGTAATCCCAGCTACTCGGGAGGCTGAGGCACAAGAATTACTTGAACTTGGGAGGTGGAGGTTGCAGTGAGCTGAGATTGAGATTGCACCACTGCACTCCAGCCTGGGTGACAGAGCAAGACTCTGTCTAAAAAAAAAAAAAAAAAAAAAAAAAACTAAGGTGGGACTGCTATTAAAAACAATGCTTTGAAGTTCACTAACCCAGAATAAGGATGGCCCCACTTTGCTCTGCTCGGAACTCTGCTTGTGGGGCTGAGTCTATTTCTTTTTCTTTTTGAAAAATTGTTATTTTAGATTCAGGGGGTACATGTGCAGGCTTGTTACATGGGTATATTGTGTAATGCTGGAGCTTGGGCTTCTTTTGAACCCATCAACTAAATAGTGAACATAGTACCCTATAGGTGGTTTATTTCTTGACCTTTCATCTCAAGATGGAAATCAAGTGCTGGGTGCACTTTGAGGAGAGCACCTTGGTGGTGAAGGGACTGAAAACTAGAGAGAATGGTTGAGGAAGCCAGGCTTGGGGAGGAACAGGGAGAACCGATCTCAATTATGTGAAGGGTTGTCAGTTGAGTTGGTTGGTTCTGTGTGGCACTAGGGTCAGGACTAAAGCCATGGGTAAGTGGAGATTTCAGAGCTGCCCAAAGATGAAATGGGCAGTCCCTTTACCATCAGATTTAATTGGTAAATAAATACCAATAAATAATTGGTAAATAAATACCATTTATTTACCAATAAATAAATTACTTATTGGTTATTATGTTCACCATTTGGGTGATGTGTTCAATAGAAACCCAAATGCCAACATTACGCAATATATCCATGTAACAAACCTCCGCATGACCCCTTGAATCTAAAATTGGGAGGTAGTAGGTTCCCCATCACTGGAGGTGTACAAGCAAAAAGTACTTGGACATGATGTTTATGGCAACAGATGGGGGTGTGCTTAGAGAACCTTTCACAAATACTGACTGGCTCTTGTGATTTAAGCAATGTGGTGGGAACTGGAAATATAGAGGTGATTGAGGGAAATAAGGTCCCCACTCTGGATGAAAAAGCCAACAAGGCAACAAACAAACAAGTGAACTTTTACATTTTAGATATTGCTCTGAGGATAATAGAACATGGTGATGTGATAGAGAGTAACTGGAAGAGGGGGATATTTTTAGGTAGGGAGGTGGAGAAGGACCCCCTGAAGCAATGTCTGAGCTGAGTCTTGAAGGGTGAGAAGGAGCTAGGCATGCAAAGATCTTTCTGGGCAGAGGGAACAGAATGTGGTAAGAACCTTTGAAACTTGTTGCAGGATTGGAAGTAGGAGAATTCTGTGATCCGATTTGTGGTTTAAAATGATTCTTCTAGCAACTATGGGAAGTGGTAAGGGGCATGAGGAGGGGAAGGAAGGAGACCAGTTAGGAGGCCATTTGGTCAAGCAGGAGAGAGATTATGCCAATTTTAACTAGGAGTTGAGAGCAGCAAAGTGGGAAAAAAGTAGATGGATTTAAGTTTCATTTTTGTGATTCAAAATGTCTGCCTCATTCAATCAACTGATCCCAGGATAGGTTGACTTTGACTTATGACTAAATGACTGCTCCCTAGCCAATGTGTTAATATTTATGGTTGGGTATAAAGGGATTTTTTTTTTTTTAAAGATGGGTCTTGCCCTGTTTCCCAGGTTGGAGTACAGTGGCACAATCATAGCTCACTGCATCCTTAAACTCCTGGGCTCAAGTGATCTCCTCTCTCTTCAGCCTCCTGAGTAGCTGGGACTACAGGTGCATGCCAGCATGCCCAGCTGATATTTTAATTTTTTTGTAGAGATAGGGTCTCACTTTGTTGCCTAGGCTGGTCTTGAACTCTTAGCTTCAAGTGATCCTCTCACCTCAGCCTCCCAAAATGCTAGAGTTATAGCCATGAATCCCCACACTTGGCTATAAAGGGCTTTTGATCTCCCTGTGTGGTAGCTGTCTTCTTGTATCTTGAGGTCTTATTTGCAAATATCCAAAATGATGGATAACCAAGGTTTTCTTGTGACACAAGTCCTTATAGGACCGGACAAATCCTCCCATCTAAGTACTAACCAGGCCTGACCCTGCTTAGCTTCAGAGATTAGACGAGATTGGGTGTGTTCAGGATTGTATGGCCATAGACAAGGACTGCACAAATCCTACTGAGCTTCTTAATGACCAAACCATGCTGCAGAAGACCAGGATGAGGTCATGCCCTCACATGGCCCTGGTGCCCTTGGCTCTGCCACTTCCCACTTCCCTCTTTCTTTATGCTCAGCAAATGGAGTAGGCCAAGAACAGGGCCTCAGGAGTCAGGCAGCCTGGGGATCATAAATGGCATAGCCAGTTATTGGCTGGAAAAATTTGGGTGAATCAAGCTTCTCTAAACCTCAGTTTCCTTATCTATAAAATGGGATTGTTGTACATAAAATAATTCCCATAATTCACTAACCACAATTACCTGACTTTCAGAAAAGTGCTCACTAAATGACAAACACCGATACTAAAACCTCACATTCTTTTCACAGTAGAGCTTTTTGAAAGACTTATCTTCATGCTGTCTTTGTTTCAACTTATCCTTTGCTTTCTGCATGCCCCTGAAATTGCATTCCCTAATTCTATATACTTACCCTCCCTTCCCCTATCCCCCACTGCCAAAACTACTGGATGATACTTTCTTTTCTTATTTGACTTTTCTTTCCTCTTTTGGCACTATTGGCCACACAACAGTTTTTTGAAACCCTTTCATCCTTTGGTTCATCCCTTGAAACTATTCTCTCCTGGAAGGTTTGAACATGGGGAGTACCATGACCAGATTGTTGCTTTAGAAAAATCACGCAATTTGGCACTGATCGGTTTAGAAAAAAGGAAATAAGAAAAATAACTCAAAAGCACACAACACAACAGTGCCTGGTACACACATATTCAGAGAATTATTATTAATAATTTACAGAGAATTATTATTAACCTCTGTGTTCCACAGCATCCTGGCATAGCTCTGTAATCTCACCCATCCTACTGTGGTATTATCTTGTTTTCCTTGAAATAGACTCCTTGAAAGCAGAGACCTCCTACTCACTGATATCTGGTTCCTGTTTACTTCTGGTACCATGGGAGGATTATACTTCTCTTTGGGCAGTGCCATGTGACTTTCCTTGGATAGCAAAATGCAAGCAGAAGTCATTCCTAGGTGGAACACATTTACTTGCCAGTTGTTATGGACTGAATGTGTCCCTCCAAAATTTATATGTTGAAGCCCTAACCCTCAGAGTGACTGTATTTGAAGATGGAGTCTTTAAGGAGGTGAAAAAGGTTAAATGAGGTCATGAGGGTGGGGCCCTAATTCAGTAGTATTTGTGTCCTAATAAGGAGAGAAAGAGGTGCCAGATCTTTCACTCTCTCTCCTTGCACAGAGAAGAAGCTATGTGAGGACACAGTGAGAAGAAGGCTGTCTACAAGCCAGGAAGAGGGCCCTCATTAGAGACCAACTCTGGTGGCACCTTGAGCTTGAACTTCTAGCCTCCAGAACTGTGACACAATAATTTTCTGTTGTTGAAGGCATCCAATCTGTGGTATTTTGTTATGGTAGCACGCATTAATACACCAGTGTTCAACCCTTCAGTGTATTGTTCTCTTGCATGGCAAATGGAAATTGTGTATTGTTATGGAAATGCAATGCTGAGCTACTACCTGGGGAAAAGCAGCCCTGGAGAGCCCCTAGATCTGCAGCAGACTTTAGATGAGCGATAAATGAAACATTATTGTCTAAAGATGTTGAGATTTTGGGGATTTGTTACTGCAGGAAAGCCTAGCTTATAGGACTAAAACAGAACTCTATCTCTAGAGCCTAATGCCAAATTTAGCAAATGTAAGACCTTAATTAATAAATGCAGTGGAAAGAACAAATGAATGAAGAGAGACCGGTAAAAATAAAAATGAGCAAAAAACAAAAGTGAAAACACAACAACAACAACAATAACAACAAAAAACTCCAAAACCCAGAAGGGCATTTCCTTATGTTGGGGTGTTGGTGTCCCCACCCAAATCTAATCTTGAATTCCCATGTATTATGGGAGGAACCTGTTGGGAGGTTCCTTCCAACAGGTTATGGGGGCGGGTCTTTCCCATGCTGTTCTCGTGATAGTGAATAAGTCTTACAAGATCTGATAGTTTTAAAAAGAGGAGTTTCCCTGCACAAGTTCTTCTCTTGTCTGCTGCCATATGAGACGTGCCTTTCACCTTCCACCATGATTGTAAGGCCTCCCCAGTCACATGGAACTGTAAGTCCAATAAAGCTCTTTCTTTTGTAAATGCCCAGTCTCGGGCATATATTTATCAACAGCATGAAAATGGACTAATACAGTAAATTGGTACCAGTAGAGTGGGGTGATGCTGAAAAGATACTTGAAAATGCAGAAGTGACTTTGGGCACTGCTGAAAATATACCCAAAAATGTGAAATTAGATAACAGGCAGAGGTTGGAACAGTTTGGAGGACTCAAAAGAAGACAGGAAAATGTGGGAAAGTTTGGAACTTCCTAGAGACTTGTCGAATGGCTTTGCCCAAAATGCTGATAGTAATATGGACAGTAAAGTCTAGGCTGAGGTAGTCTCAGATGGAGATGAGGAATTTGTTGGGAACTGGAGCGAAGATGACGCTTGTTATGTTTGAGCAAAGTGACTGGCAGCATTTTGCCCCTGCCCTAGAGATTTGTGGAACTTTGAACTTCAGAGAGATAATTTAGGGTTCTGGTGGAAGAAATTTCTAAGCAACAAAGCATTCAAGAGGTTACTTGGGTGCCGTTAAAGGCACTCAGTTTTATAAGGGAAGCTGAGCATAAAAGTTTGGAAAATTTGCAGCCTTACAATATGATAGAAAAGAAAAACCCATTTTCTGAGGAGAAATTGAAGCCGGCTGAAGAAATTTGCATAAGTAACGAGGAGCCGAATGTTAATCCCCAAGACAATGGGGAAAATGTCTCCAGAGCATGTCAGAGGTCTTCACAGCAGCCCCTCCCATCACAGGCCCAAAGGCCCAGGAGAAAATTGTTTCATGGGCCAGGCCCAGGGTCCCTGTGCTGTGTGCAGTCTAGGGACTTGGTGCCCTGTGTCCCAGCCACTCCAGCCATAAGTAAAAGGTGCCAAACTACAACTCGGGTTGTTGCTTCAGAAAGTGGAAGCCCCAAGCCTTGGTGGCTTCCACATGGTGTTGAGCCTGCGGGCGCACGGAAGTCAAGAATTGAGGTTTGATAACCTCTGCCTAGATTTCAGAAGATGTATGGAAATGCCTGGATGCCCAGGCAAAAGTCTGCTGCAGGTGTGGGGCGCTCATGGAGAACCTCTGCTAGGGCATTGCAGAAGGGAAATGTGGGGTTGAAGCCCCCACACAGAGTCCCTACTTGGGCACCTCCTAGTGGAGCTGTGAGAAGAGAGTCACCATACTCCAGACCTCAGAATGGTAGATCCACTGACAACTTGCACCGTGAGCCTGGAGAAGCCACAGACACTCAACACTAGCCTATGAAAGCAGCCAGGAGGGAGGCTGTACCCTGCAAAGTCACAGGGGCATAGCTGCCTAAGACCATGGGAACCCACCCCTTGCATCAGCGTGACCTGGATGTGAGATGTGGAGTCAAAAGAGATCATTTTGGAACTTTAAGACTTGACTGTCCCACTGGATTTCAGATTTTCATAGGGCCTGTAGCCCTTTGTTTTGGCCAATGTCTCCCATTTAGAATGGCTGTATTTATCCAATGCCTATACCCCCATTGTATCTAGGAAGTAACTAACTTGCTTTTTTTTTTTTTTTTCCAGATTTTATTTTGTTTATTTACTTATTTTTTTCAGACAGAGTCTCACTCTGTTGCCCAGGGTGGAGTGCAGTGGCACCATCTCGGCTCACTGCAACTTCTGCCTCCCGGATTCGAGCAATTCTTCTGCCTCAGCCTCTGAATAGCTGGGACTACAGGCTCGCATCACCATGTCTGGATAATTTTTGTATTTTCAGTAGAGATGAGGTTTCACCATGTTGGCTAGGCTGGTCTTGAACTCTTGACCTAAAGTGATCCACCCACCTTGGCCTCTCAAAGTGTTGGAATTACAGGCATGAACCACTGTGCCTGGCCAACTAACTTGCTTTTGATTTTACAGGCTCATAGGTGGAAGGGACTTGCTTTGTCTTGGATGAGACTTTGGACTGTGAACTTTTGAATTAATGCTGAAATGAGTTAAGCCTTCGGGGGACTGTTGGGAAGGCATGGTTGGTTTTGAAATGTGAGGACGTGAGATTTGGGAGGGGCCAGGAGCGGAATGATATGGCTGTGTCCCCCACTGAAATCTCATCTTGAATTTCCATGTGTTGTGGGAGGGGCCTGGCGGGAGGTAATTGAATCGTTGGGGCAGGTCTTTCCCAAGCTGTTCTCCTGACAGTGGGTAAGTCTCACGAGATTTGATGTTTATTATAAAGGAGAGTTTTCCTGCTCAAGCTCTCTCTTTGCCTGCTGCCATCCACGTAAGATGTGACTTGTTCTTCCTCGCCTTTCACCATGATTGTAAAGCTTCCCCAGCCATGTAGAACTGTAAGTCCAATTAAACCTTTTCTTTTGTAAATTGCACGGTCTTGGATATGTCTTCATTAGCAGTGTGAAAATGGACTAATGCAAAGTCTTTGCTTTGGCTGACTAGTTTAGTAGTAAATAATCTTTTATATTTCTATAGCATTTACCAAAGACTTGCCTACCAGTTACTCTGTGTGATCCTATACCCCATTCTTAGAGCCAGGTACCTGGGGGAACTGTATCTCAGAAGTGTTACATGGTGGCAGAGTGAGAACTCAAACCCTGGTCTCCTGACTCCAGGTTCAGGTCTCTGTCCATTGCCCCTTAATGTCAAATAAGGCCAAACTTGTGGACTGTAGTTGCATAGGCTGTCATCAATCAGCAGGGGTCCTGGCCACCGTGCACCTGTCTTGTGCCAAGCTAGCCTGCTCCTTGGCAAGAGAGGCTGGAACACATGTTCTAATAATGGAAATACTGGGATTCATGCCCAAAGGATGTCAACACACTCTCTCTCTCTCTCTCTCGTGTTTATATGCAGTTCTCCACAAATTCCAGCAATATATAAGTCCCTTAATGTGCACACATGTATAGTCATACTCCCGTACTGATACATTTAAATACTCTTTTACTTATTCAGTTGTATTCATATGCACCCACATTCACATTCACATGCACATGCACATACACACATGTAAACATGCCTACTCAAATGTAGATACATACTTAAATATCTTTTTATATATTCACAAATATCCACATACAAATACCCAAAGAAAATAATACACTCTATGCACATTCGTTCTTAAGTACTTTCACATCTCCCACATATATGCAAACTCACAGATACATGTGTATTCATATGTACAGATTTCCACATATACAAATATAACCACAGAAATACACATACTTATATCCATACCTATAGATGATCATACACATTTCTCTTTGAAGTTACATGTCTACACGTGTTCAAATTAGCATCACATATACACATGTCTATGTATGCCACTGCACAATTCCACAGTCCCATAATATACACCTCCACATACATACTACACAGATCCATAGATGCTCCAGTGCACACACTTATGCACACGTGTCCAGACAAGCTAGAGGTTTTCATCTGAGTTTTAGCTCTTTGTAGACTACCAGAGGGGTTGCTCTAGATCAGGACTCTCTTTCCTCTTTTCCTTTGTACATTTCTTTCTTTTTCTTTTTCCTTTTTTTTTTTTTGAGACAGGGCCTCACCCTGTCTTGGACCCTTGGTACCTTGCCCAGGCTTGAGTGAAGCAGCATGATCACAGCTCACTGCAGCCTTGACCTCCTAAGGCTCAGGTGATCTTCCTGCCTCAGCCCCTGCTCCAGGAGTACCTGGGACTACAAGCATGTGCCACCATGCCCGGCTAATTCTTTTTTTCTTTGTAGTAGAGACAGGGTTTCACCATTTGCTCAGGCTGGTCTTGAACTCCTGGGCTCAAGCGATCTGCCCACCTCGGCCTCCCAAAGTGCTGGGATTATAGGTATGAGCCACTGTATGTGGCCTCCCTTGCACTTTTCTGTTTCAACTTTTACCTTCCTCTTGCTACACAGACTCAGAGAGAGTCCCGGAGAAGGTCAGATAAAGGACAGGCAGTCTCAGCTCTCTCCTTGTCAGGACTGGATTGAGACCCCTGTTGCTTTGCTGGCTGCCTCTCTGCTCTCAGGTCTGTTAGCTCCGGTGAATAAAGCCAGATCCTGGGAGGCAGGCAGTTAGGTCTGGGGACTCCAGCTGTTTATAGAGCTGCTATGCACTCCCGCTGTTTCTGGAGAACAAACACAGCCTGGAAAGTTTCTGACACCAGGACGATGTCCATATTACCTTGGACCCATGGTACACACTAGCTCTTTGTGTGGTTGGAGAGGCGGAGCCCAGGCTAGAAGTCAGGGAGCCTGGGCTGACCGTGCCACTAATTAGCTGCGTGTGTGTGTCTATGGGCAAATGCAATCCTCTCTCTGGCCTCCAGTTTCTATGTCTGCTCAAGCTCAAGTTCCCTTTTGTCTAATTCTCTGTGATGAAAGGAGACAAGGAAGGCCTGAGTAATCCCAAACATTCAGGAATTAAATATTTACATTTGGCTTAGGAGACCATGCATTGAGTTCAAGTTCTACCCTTGCTACGTATTAGGAAAATAACTTAACTTTTCTGATCCTCAGATTTCTCATCTGTAAACTGGAGAAAACCTTTCCAACTTTATGGGGGTTGTTATCAAGCCTAAATTAGGTGGTGGATACAGAAGTGCTCTGTTCACTGCCTGGTGTGTAGCAGCATATAAGTTCTTCAAGAACAAGTTGTTTTTCTTGTTTTCATACTAATACCAGTTTCCCAAAGATACTTTGAGTGACAAGAAAAGAGGCTTGGATGGGAGAGTCATCCAAAAGTTCTGATTGGTGGAATCCAGAGGGAAAAGAAGCTGAAGGGAGGGAAACTAGTGACCACTGCAGACAGCGTCAGACCCGTGTTTCTATCACACCTGTTTCATGCTGTGTGACCTTGTTCAAGTGACCTTACCATTCTAACCACCAGATTCTCTCTCCAGAAAACAGAGAACCAGACTAGACAATTTCTTAAGGTTTTTTTTTTTGATCTGAGACTTTTCGCCCATATCATCTGTAAAGTAAGTTAAACACACAAATAATTAAGAAGCCAATGGGAAAAAATCATAGTACATAAGCCTTCATTTAACATCATTGACAGGTTATTGGGAACAGACTTTAAGTGAAATGACATACAGCAGTTTATCAAATAATGTTGTTTTGTTATAATGTTGACGAGAAAATTGGTTGTGTTATAGTCATTTCGTTGAAAGTTGCAGGTTGTAAGAACCTATTGATAATGTTAAGTGAGATCTTACTAGATTATGAAATGTGCAAGCTTGGAAATAGCACCCTCTGCCCTACTTTGGATTAACTTTAATAAATAGGGAGAAAACTGTGTCATTTATGGTCTACCTTCAAGGCAGCACATCATAACTGATCCTTCATTTCCTGTCAGAAGATTATTTCTACTCCAGGGGACCATCTCCTCTAGGGTCCTTTGTTGATTATCTCCATTATCATTACTTACTATTTTCTCTTGAGGGGAGCTGGGCATGGCATGATATTGGGTTGGGTTTCCACTTTGAATGCACTTAGACTGTTGCTTACATGTACTTTGTAGGTCCTGGTCCTCCAGTTTCTTTAGTTTGTGCTCTTTGGAGTTCGAGCAGTGTGGCACGGAACAAACATTTATCTATAGGTTATGAGAACTGGATCTTAATCCTTGCACAGTCACTAAGTAGCTTTGTGATAGGATCTGTACAGATCTCCATTTCCTCAGTTGTAAAAGGGGGAACATAGCATGCCTACTTTACAGAGTGGTTGTAAGACTACATATTTGGTGAAGGAATCACGTGAGAGTGTGAAAGTGAAAATGTGCTGAAAATGATAAATGGCATGTAACAATAGCTGGCTCATTGCATGTGCACTTTGTGTCAGGCACTGTGCTTTGCACTTTCCATGCGTTATCTCTTAATACTCACAGCAGGTCATAAGGTGGATGCTACTGGCATCCCTATTTTTAACAGATGAGAAAGCCAACTTTAAAATACCTTGGCCAAGATCACAGAGCTGAGCCTCAAATTTTCTCTGGGCATTGAAGACTGTGTCTAATTACTCTGCTACACTGTTTCTGTAGAAAGCAAAATGCAGCAGAAGTGAAGTCTGGAAAGGCAGTCAGAAGATGTGGGGTGGGAAATGGGGGGTGAGGGTTGTGGGGGTGGGGATGGAGAGGAGAGGAGGAAGAAACCAAGGCTCAGAGAACTCTAAGGATTGTTCAAGATTACACAGGAAATCATCAATGATAATGTTGGGACTGCAGTGTCCAGAGTCTCCATCATCATCACCATCATCGAAAATGTTTCATGAGCCTTTACAAAGCATATACAATGATAAACATTCTTCTAGGCTGGGAACAGTGGCTCACATCTGCAATCCTGGTGGCTCACATCTGCAATCCCAACACTTTGGGAGGCTGAGGTGGGTGGATCACATGAGGCCAGGAGTTCGAGACCAGCCTGGATGACATGGCAAAACTCCATCTCTATTAAAAATACAAAAATTAGCTGCGCCTGGTGGTGCATGTCTGTAATCCCAGTTACTTGGGAGGCTGAGGCACAAGAATTACTTGAACCCAGGAGGCGGAGGTTGCATTGAGCCGAGATCGTACCACTGCACTCCAGCCTGGGCATCAAGGTGAAACTCTATCTCAAAACAAAACAAAACAAAACAAAACAAAACCATTTTTCTCTACAAACTACACATAATAACTTAATGATATCAGTATGTTAATTACCATTGGGATTTTACAGATGAAGAAACTGAGGCTTAAAGACGTGAAGCAAATAAGCTCCTCACAGACAGAGTGAGCTCAGTGTATGTGACTCCAGAGCTGGGCTTTTAGTCACCACAGGAAGTAAGGCTATATCTTTCTTTATTGGGAATCTGTTTGAAGGAATTAGGTCTGTGTTTGGTCATTATTGGGAAATGAGTGCAGATATGTGCACTTGTCCTCAAATAACCAGGTGGTCCGCTCCCTGACTTGGCTTGATAACCATTTACCATTGAGGAAAAAGAGTGGAAGTGTCAACATTTACTGTACATATTATGATTAATACAAATGTCAACATGCTTCTGATCTTGGAGGAGGGGAAGAAAAGCAGAGGGGCTCATTAAGAGTGCTTGTAAGACATCCATTCAAAGGTGAAAAAAACGTGGCTATTTATTTGACCTGGATATCCAGTGAAAAGCACCCATGTTTGTTCCTAGCTAACAAGTGGAACCATCTCCATTTGGAGATAAGAGGCCTGTTACTTTAGGGAGTTTCACCAGTTGTCCTCTGAATGTGGGCATGATCTTCTTGACCATATCAGGACAGGCCTGTTTGTAAAAGGACAGCTTCTAGACCATTTTCCACCTCATCTTGAACTCAGTGATTTTTGCCAGTCTGGGACCGAAAGGTTGGATGTAATCCCCATAGAGGCTTAGGACCAAATACTGGTTTTAATTGATAAGCAATATAATTGATTTGGTTTATTTATTTTAAAAAAACTGTTGAGTATCTGTTATTCAATCACTGTGCTAGCTGCTGAGGTTCCCACAGGAAATGAGACAAGATACCAGCCCCCAAAGAACTTATGGTATAGTGACAGGAGGCACACATAAGCAGGTTGGTACAGTGGTAATTGTAAGTGGCAAGTGCTATTGTGGAAATTGTAAAATGTGTCATGGGAATGGACAGACGGGACCCATCCCAGCCTTGGGTGAAGGGCACACATGAACTCACACACATGACGCGCATGTTAGAGTGGGGAGACTTTCTGTGGAAATAATTCTAAGCTGAGTCTTAAAGGAGAATAGGAATTGGCAAGGGAAAGGAGGCTGCAGTGGGTGCTCTGGGCAGTGGCCTAGCAGCAATCACCAGAAGCCTGTAAAGCAGAGAGTGAGGGACAACCTGGCTAGAGAGCTGTAAGCAATCGGTGCAGCTAGAGTATGCAGCGGGAGAGGGAGGAGGAGATGGAGCAGGGTTATTCACAGGGAGCCTCCTCAGCTTTGCAAAAGAATTTGGGTTTAACACTGAGGGTGATGGGGGAGCCATAGGAGGGATTTAAATCGGGGCAGTGGAGTAGTTAGATTTGTGTTTTGGAAAGGCTAGTATGGGAAAAAGTAGACTGGAAGGGGGCAAGTTGGAAGCCAACGAGAACCCTTTGCAGTCATGTAAGCAAGCCACGATGGAAGCCTGAACTAGATTAGGGGTGGGTGGATGTCCAGAAATTGATAGGTTAGAGTTAACTTTAGGCTGCCCTGATTATTTTTTTTCACAAGCTAGATCACTTCCTTAACATAAGTACAGTTGACTTTTCTGTTGAAAAAGCAAAAAGCAAAAAAGTCTGAGAAAAGTTTTAAAATACCATTATACTTATTCATAATTACTAAGGTAATATTCACCCCTTGCAGACATTTGAAAAATATATAAATACTATAGGAAGAAAATAAAAATTATTCATAAGTTTATAATTCAGAGATAATCACTGTCACAATTTTGGTATTTTTTTCCTAGGCATTTCTTCTAGTGTAATGGATTTATTTTAAACTTTTTTACTGTGAAAAGTTTTAAATATATTCAACAGTAGAGGAAATGTACAATTAACCCAATATACCCATTTCAGCTTCTATAACCAGCAGTCTTCTGCCATTCTGCAGTTGAACGTTAAACTTAAAAACAGGCCTTCACATTTTCTTTTACTCTAAAAATTTGACTTGTATAATTTTGTTCTTGTAATCCTGGGTGTTTGGCAGTTGCTTACCCTGCTAGCTCTTTGGCAATTTTCAGATGTTATGTATTCACTCAAAACATTTAATGTGAAAGGAAAGACATCCGAGCCTCATGGTATACCACTGGAGACTTGGAAAAACCCAGCTGATTCCCCACCTCCTTGATGGAGACCAATGCAGAGGATAAATATTTCATGGAGAGATATCCCCAGCAGGAACTAACAGCTTGTGTTTTGACTACTCACCATGGTTGTCTCAGCAATGGAACCAAAGCTGTTGATGAAAATGTTGCAGCTCACGTTCACTGGGGGACCTGCCAATCAAGAGAGATTCCTGCTTAACTCCATGGCCATGGAAGAACCCACAGGGTAGGACTCATTCCCAGAACACTGACTTCTGGAATGGATCGCCTTTGGTGGAGGAGATCCTTGCTTACTCTTCACCCCACCACCAAGCACCTGGGATTCCCAGCTACCATTTAACATCTCTATGCCAGATTTCCTGGTCCCCAAGTGAGCACCAGGTACAGAACACCAGAGGCTGAGCTGAAATGTACTTTCATTAACACAGGATAATTCATCATCTGCCATATGGTTGAAATTCCTTCCCCAAGTCCCATTGGCTGCCTTTCAGCCACAAATTAGTGGCTGAAATATATTTATGGTTACAACATTTGGAGGCCATCTTGGGAATTACAAGGAACAGCAAGCTCCTTGCCTTGAACTTATGAACCAAGAATGATTGTCTGAAAGGCATTGATGGGAATTACCAGCTGAGGAATTCAGAAGGAACCTCTGGGGAAGTCCACAGACTTTGTTAAATACTTTCCGAGCAAGTCTTCCGAATCCTACTGCAAAGCGTAGAAAAGAAATGGAGGCTTATTCACTGCTTTGCTATCTCATTGCTAGAGGAAATGTTGTCTCATTGAAGCCCAATCTCTTCACTTTATACTATTAATTATAGCAGTTGCCATTTACTAAACATTACAGGGGTTACTGCTGTGCTGAGAGTATTATTAACATCATTTCATTTCATCCTCTCAGCAACTCTAGGAGAAGGTATGGTTATTACCTTCATTTTACAGAAGAGAAAACAGAGGCTCAGAAAGGTTATTTGTTCATGGCTACATAACTAGTAAATGGGTGAGTCAGAGTTTGAGTTCAGATTTGTCTAACTCCAAGGGTGCTCATCTTAATGGCTATTCTGCAGGAAACAGGTTTAGAGGAAGGAAGGGGCATGGTCACGATCACACAGACAGTGGCAGAGTCCAGAATTTTCAGCAAGGGGTTTCCAAATAAGCTGACAAAAAGGGCTGACATAAAATAACCAAAGAAAAATGTGAGACCATGGGTAAGACTGGTAAAAGCAGCAGGAGTCCAGGCAAGAGAAGTTCTGGAGAATGAGGCAGGAAAGACCTCAGAAAGGTGATGACCTGGAGATGACTTTGAAGGTGAATAGGACTTGGATAAATGGTCACAGCCCTTCACATGAAGATTGTAATTTGCAATTTGTGATTTTCTTTTCAGGTCCACTTTCTTGATTCCTATGAGGTACTGAGGTAGGCAGGGCAGAATTTTTGTTCCTACTTGACAAAGGTAGCACCAAGAGTTTTAGTAACTCACCTAGGCTCATTCAACTAACAAGTGGTAGAACCAGGACTTGAACCAAAGTTTTCTCATTGTGGAGAGACGAAAGTAGATATGTCCTTATGCCCTCTGGTACCCATTGCATTCTGTCCCTCTTGAAAAAGTAGCCTAAGCATTTTGCTCAACCTAAGCTAGGATCAGAAGTCTTGGCATATAGGAGGGGACTCAGTCTTGGGATGAGAATCTAGGTTTTTCCTTCAAGGGATTATCAGTATCTCTGGGTTTTGGACATAACTCCAGCACTCACTGGTTGTTTGACCTTGGCAATGCCTTTTCTCTGTCCTGGGCCTCAATTTCCTCATCAATCTGGAGAGAGAGTAGCTCTTGATCTAGGCAGTCATTCTCAGCTCAGTGGTGTGGAATTCCTTTATGGAAGCTATCCATTTTCATTTCAGGGTTGTAAGATTTTGGGGCTGGAAGGTTTCTTAAAGGTCACCTCATCAATTTCTCCCCAAACTGAAGTACAGACAGGGTTATCTGCAGTAGAATCATCTGGGAACCTGTTAAACTACAGATTCTTTGGCCCAACCCCATACTAGGTGAAACCAAATCTCTGGAGGTTAGCCCAAGAGTCTAGTGTTCAGAGAGCTACCTGGGTGAGTCTCATGTACAGCCAGGTTTGGAGACCACTGCTGTCGACCAGCTACCCATTCAAGGCTGAGCACCTGAATACTTCCAGCAGTGGGAAACTCATTTTTTCTTGAGTAGCCCTTTCCATAGTTGGATAGCTCTGTCTGCTAAAATTTTTTTCCTTGTGCTGAGTGGAAGTCTGCCTCCTTGTCACTTCCACCTAAACAAAGGTCAGGTGGAAAAAACCTGAATGGTCAGAATTTTTCTCCTTCATTTAGACTCAGACCCAGGTTTTTTTGTTGTTATTGCCTCATGCCATTAAGATACCCCAAGGAGTTACTGCCTATGCCTTGAAATGATTGGCACAGAGTTCCCATCCAGTCCCTGCAAGTGTCTGGCACTATGACTCCAATATAAATTAGTTTCTGATTTATGTGTGTGAGAGGGCGCCAGCCAAAAGGATCCTATGGGGAGGTGCAGTTCATTGAAATAAATCTGAAATTAAATTATCCTTGAGAAAATTACAATTCAGCTGTTGGCAGCAGGATAATGTATATATTTCATTAAATATTAAAGTTTAATTTTGCTTTTTTTTGTATGTATTTGCATTGGGCTGTACCCCTGATCCTAGGAGCCATTATAATACACAAAGTCATAAAGAAGACACAGAGTAACAGAGCTGGAATGGCCTAGTCCTGTTGGATCATTTTACAGATGCAGAAACAGAGGCTGAGATACAGTAAGTGTCTCATTTGGGATCATGCCTGTCAGGTAAGTAGAGGGAGGACTGGAATGCTGTTTTAGTGCCCTTTACTTCCACCTCACAGTTTCTTTGCCATTATACTCTGCAGAGTGTGCTTGGTATTCCCGGCTACCCGTGTTTTCACGAGGGTCAGGAGCAGGGGAAATTTCTAGCACTTAAGGCAGCTGCTGGGTGATGGATCCCTCCGTAGAGTTTTTAAACGATGCCGACCTCTTTCTATCGTGTTGGAGTCACAGCGGCCCTGATCCTCAGTGGCCTTTTCAGGAGCTCTATGGTTTGTGTGGGGTTTTGGGGAATCTGATTTGTGTCGGTGGAAGCAGGAAAGGCATCAAAGGGCTCAGGGGCAGAAAATCCTCTCGGCAAATTTTCAGGCTTCAGCACAAAGGAGGGCAGAGAAAACTTCTTAGCTCCTGCGGTGGGGCTCCAGGAAGCTGCACCTCATTCTCAGTCAGGTGGGGGTCGAGGGAGTTAAGGCTAGTGCAGGGTTGGGAGGGGCCTAAAAGATGAACTAGTTCTGTAGATATTGGGCCCAAGTGTTCTGAGTAAGGTTCTCAGAGTGGGAAGATTGAAAGGGCCTTGATTCAGTGGTCAGGATAAAATTTTATTTTTTAAAAGCGTCCACTGCTAAGTAAGTAAATAAATAAATGAACAAACAAATAAATAAATCAGTATTATTGAAAAAGAATTAAGTTAGAGTAACTGGGTTCAAGTCTCTGGTTTTGACAGCATGACTTGAAAAAGTCACTTAACTACTCTAAGCCCTAGCATATTTGTGGGCTCATTTATTTATTTATTCATTCACTTATGAAGGTTTATTGGGGCTTTTCTATGTGTCAAGTACAGTGGTACGCACAAAGAATAACTAATACATAAACTCTGGATGCACCCACATTCAACAATTGAATGAGTTCCTCTCTCAGAGCAAGACCATGGCACCTCTACATAGGATGGAGTTCTGAGAGAGCCCACCAGGGGGCGTGGTGGACTGGAATTCCTAAAAGCAGCGAGGGACAGAGGATGCAACCTTGTTGTCAAGGGCCTTAACCAGTTCTTGAAAGTGTTTGATTTGGCCGACAATGTTTTTAAAAGAGGTGATTTAGTTGTCAACTTGCAAGATTTCAGATAAAACCTCAGACTCAAGTCTTGTATTGGAAGGCCTAGCTGTACAGGGTCTGCATTCCTTCTCAACAAGAGCTGAGAAGTGGCTACCCTTAGATAAGCCCTATGTTTTCTGGTTTTATTTTCTTATCTCCACCCTGCTTCATTCATATACTATAGTTGTCTTGCCCCTCTAGGTATCAGAGATTGTGACCCTGGTGAAGGCTTGAGCTGAGTGTGCTGGGGGCAGCAACCTTGTTCTTGACTTACCTGTCCTTGGGGTTATGCTAACAATGCTGGAAGCTATGGCCTCAGGAACAAGGTGCAGGGGGAGTGAAGGAGCCTTGAGGTAAATGGGGGAGAGTGGGCCCAAACAGAGACCTGGGTGCATCTCCCAGAACATTTTCTATTTGCAGAGTTGTGCGGAGCAAGCACTCTGAGAAGGGGACTTGAGAGCAGGGGGCAAAGTGAGCAAATATTAGGAAGCTGTTACCAGCTGTCACATGCCTTGTTTAGTCTTGAACTTGAGCCAAAGGAACAGTGAGGAAGGGCACCTGAAATCAAGGCTTGTCTAGGAAGCTGGCTGCAGGTCCTTGGAATAAGATTTTTGCAAGGGTGCTGGGAGGAAAGTCAGAGTGCATAGGCTCCCAAGGAGGTCCTTAAGACTGCACCTGCAGGGTTCTGCTTGGCAGTTTGAGATGGCTGCAACCTCCTGAGGCATCAGTAAACAAAGGGAACTAGTCTCTTGGTTATAGACACTAAGTTCCCATAGGATTGTGAGAGGTAAAAGAACCTTTTCAGATCATCTGGAGTAGAGTTTGTGAACTGGCAACCCATAGGGCATATGTGGGTCACAAACATGTTTTATTTGAATTTACATGTTTTAGGAATTAGGAAGTCTCACAGAGATCTTGGTATCTGGCTCTTCTTGGAATACTTGATGCTCTGGCAACATGGGGCCTACATTTCTGCAGGACAACTGCAGACTGGGGCTAAGGAGAGGCTGCCCCTGTAGAGGAGCCTGTACCTCTATTTCTTCATAGTCTCCACCACTCCCTATTGTCTTACTCTTGGTTTGCCTCACTGATTTAAGTTATCAACCCTGGTAGGCATTTGAAATTATGACTCTGGTTTAGACTAAAATTTTTCAAAATTATTTATTAGCCCACGGGAAACTTTCAGCTGAAGAATTTTAGTTGGGACCCCATTATTGAAAATAAAAGTGGAGCTCCTTGGGGAGGAGCAGCGTGGGCTTGCTCATCATGTCCTCTGCTTCTCCTTTGGGGGCACCTGCTGGAAGCCTGAAAGCTCCGTGAAGCATATGTTTAAAAGCTGCCGAAGTAATCAAGCCCATCACTGCACAGATGAAGAAACTGAGGCCCAAAGAAAGGGAGAGACTCATCATCTAGGCTCAGAGAATAAACTCGAGCCCAAACTTGAACCCATTTCTCCATGTTCCATGTTTATCCTTCTTTCCATTATACAAGAGGTAGCAGATAGTTTTTAATTGACTTTTGGACTCCTGGAAACCAGAGGTGCTGTTAAATTGAGTCCTCTGAGGCTTTGTCTGGGCTTGGTGGGAGAGAAGACTGAATTGATTAAGAATGTCTGCCTTGGGTAGAGGAAAGAGTCATGAGATTCACACTGTGTATTTACCATCTGCATGCAATACCATGCAGCTTTAATCTGGGAAAACATTTCCCTGTGGGTCTGGAAGGAATGTTTTCTCTACCTTTAAAATTGGGCCTGATCCTGGCATCATATCCGGAGGTTCTCCCCATTAACTTATCCAGAAAATCCGAGGGTGACATAGGCTTGGGTGCGGAGCGAGCAGCTTCAGCCTCCTTAGAAGCAGCAAGGCTAAGGAGGAAGAGAGGAAAGCAAAAGGTTAATGATGGCTCTTTCTCATCCTGTGATCAGATCCCAGCCTTGTCCAACCTCTGTAGAACCACAAGAGTGTTCTTAGCTGGAGAAATGGGTAATATAGGTCCTTAATGAGGTAAGGCCCTGGTTAAATTGTTTACCCAGCCCAAATATCAGCCAGCATGGTATCCTGGCAGGCAGCCAAGTGTCTGATTGATGCTGAGAAGTCACTGACATTTTTAGGGCTTCATCTCTGGGATTTTGAGCAACCACACTTGGCAGCTGGGTGTCCCTGAGAGAGAAGAGTGGAGGGTTAGTCCTTTGGTAGACCTAACCCTGTGTTGGGCAACTGCACTCTCACAGGTCCATGGAGCCACACAGACAGAAAGGATGTTAGAGATCAAATAATTTACCATTTCCTCAAGGTTTATTTTCAGAATCAGAGTCACCAATTTTTTAAAAAGTTGCAAAGTCAGATGCATTCTGGAACACAAATTTTATCAGGCATTTTTACCTCAAGTCTCCTCAGAAGCTTTGACAAGCTTATGTGCTTGTACTTATGGGATCACTGTCTCAAGAAACACATACTTCAGAAAATCTCACTTGGGAAATTGAGGCCCAGTTAGCAGAAGGGACTGACATAGGACCCAGAGTAAATCGGTAGTAGCCTACTTCACTGTATCGAGAGTTAGGTGATTAGAAATCAGACTGTGGGGATGCATCACACTGTTTCTGTCATCCCTCTCCCACCCCACACCCATTCAACAAAGTGGCTTTAGGGCCCCATTCATACCACAGTATGAATTACTCATGTATTAAGAACATGACCCTCCTTCTGCCAAACTCTTTATTTATTTATTTGAAGTTCTGGGATACATGTGCAGAATGTGCAGGTTTGTTACATAGGTATACATTTGCCATGGTGGTTTGCTGCACCCATCAACCTGTCATCTAGGTTGTAAGGCCCTCTTGCATTAGGTATTTGTCCTAATGCTCTCCCTTCCCTTGCCCCCCACCGCCCGACAGGCCCTGGTGTGTGATGTTCCCCTCCCTGTGTCCATGTGTTCTCATTGTTCAACTCCCACTTATGAGTGAGAACATGCAGTGTTTGGTTTTCTGTTCCTGTGTTAGTTTGCTGAGAATGATGGTTTCCAGCTTCATCCATGTCCCTACAAAGGACACAAACTCATCCTTTTTTATGTCTGCATAGTAGTCCATGGTGTGTATGTGCCACATTTTCTTTATCCAGTCTATCATTGATGGACATTTGGGTTGGTTCCAAGTCTTTGCTATTGTAAATAGTGCTGCAGTAAACATACATGTGCATGTGTCTTTGTAGTGGAAAGATTTATAATCCTTTGGGGTATGTATACCCAGAAATGGGATTGCTGGGTCAAATGGTATTTCTGGTTCTAGATCCTTGAGGAATTGCCATGCTAAACTCTTAAAGCATATAGATTTCAATAAGAGTCAATGTTGAAGTCTCAAAGGTTGAAGAACACTAATTTGGGTTGCTTTGGGCAACTGAGCTTTCCTAGTACTGAAATTATATCCAGGAGATAGTTAGGAGCCATGAGCAGCACTGACATGTGCTTGTGGGACTGGGATGTTGGAGGAAATGCATAGAGATATGAATGTATGTGTGTATGTGTGTGTGTGTGTGTGTGTGTGTGTGTGTAAGGTGGAAGCTTCTGTCACCTAGCCAAGTAGCGCATAACGTTCCCCAAGGATTTGTACCCAACCTGTCTTGTTCTTCCTCTCGGCTCCTTTTCTGGTCTCATCAGTTGTAACTGTTTAAGCAATCAGTTAATAATGGATGACTCTCAAATCTGTCACCACCCTGGCCTCTTCCTTAAAACCCCCTTCCTAATTTGAAAACACCTGTGGGACACGTTTATCTCAATGTTCTGCCAGTGTCTCAAATTCATCTCCTAAACTGAACTCTACAGCTTCCTTCCCAGACTTGCTCCTCTAAATCAGTTTCCCCAGATGACGTCAATATACTTCCGCTCTCTAGGATTAGAAGCCTCAGAGCCGTCTTGTCTCCTTGCTCCTCCACCCCCCCCAACACCCATAAACTCACTCACCAGGTGCTGATGTAGTTATCTGTGTTTGTGTTTTAAGAGCAGGAGTCATGGTGGTTTTATTTATTATTTGTTTGTTTGTTCTTTCATTCCCCACTGTGTCTACCATGGTGTCTCATACTTAATTGGTACTCAGTAATTGCACAGCGAATGAATGAATGAATAATGTGCTACTTTAATTAATCAAATATCCTGGCTAGTAAAAAGTGTTCATAAATATTTATACATGGATTAACAATTTTAAAATAATTAGACTATTATACACAGTAATGGAAAATACTGAAAGCAATCTGGTATTGCTTTGAAGATTCAGAGGGTATTCTAGGACTCTTTAGACACTCTTACAATTGCTTAATAATCTGAAGATCCTTACTCATATCCTGGGGAGCTAATTCTGATGGACAGGGTGAGGAACAAATGCGCTTTAGTTTCTTTGTGTGTGTCTATGGATATAGGTGAGTTTGTGTGATGTGGGCGGGTTTCTAGGTATGACTGTATAGACGTGTTATGTATACAGATGGATGGATGTGTATGGATGTATGTGGGGACTAGAGTGTGCATGGGGGTGTTTGCAGATGCATAGTGAATTAGGTCACATAGGTTTGTATCTGCAAAATGTGAATTTCTGTGTTCATGTGTATGTATGTCAAGTATCGCATTTAGTATGGGCATTTTTTGTGTGTATATGTGAGGTGTCTGTATGTGAGCTGTATATATACATGGGATATAGGCTGTGAATGTGTAAAATGCTTCTGTAGATGTATGTCTGTGATGTGCATATTGCATGTGTTTGTTTTTGAAATGTACTGTGAAACATAATATAGAATAATGCAAAAGAGTGAAAAGAACAGATGATTTGGAATTCATCCTGTTTTAGTCATTTATTAGCTGTGTTACCTTGGGAAAGTTACTTAACCTGTCTGAGGAGCTTTAGTTTTCTTACCTGTGAAATGAGTTTTGCACAAGGAATAACTGAGGTAGCATAGTTAAAAATACCTAGGACTGCTCTTAGAACACAACAAGTGCTCGATACATTGTTTTTCTCTTTGCGGCATGGTGTGTGTGTGTGTGTGTGTGTGTGTGTGTGTGTGTGTATTTGAAGCAGTTCAGAGTGGGTCTGGGGCTGCTCCTTGTCTCGCAGTGCTTTCAGCTGCACCGTGGAGCCCACATGGCTGGAAAGCCCTCCCAGATGCTTCCCATGGCCCACAGTTGGGGCCACAGTCCATTCAGCACTGGACTCATGGCTGCTGTGTGGCTCTGGTGTGGGCAGAGGGGACCACAGGCACGCAACTAGTGATTTATGACTTTTCTGCTGTTATAATTCACTTCTAGAACCTCTCTAGGAGTGGCAGTTATGAAGCTTTCATAAGCTCCCTTACTCTCTCCAACCCCTCCTCTCTGATAATAAGATTTGGGAACATAGTACTCCCTCCCAGCAGTTCCTGGAGCACAAATGATCTCTTGGCCCTTAGGCCTGTCTCTTAGCCTGAATCCTATTAGGCAGTATAGTGGGAGAATGAATTTGCCCCAAATTATCCCATACCATTTGCTATTGCCATAACATGCCATTTAATACCAGAATCCTCCCCAAAGCTGAAGAGTCTTCTGGTTATTCTAACTTGCATGTCTGCAGTAAGGTATTTGCAGTCTGGTCACCCAGCCACTGGCTCACTTAAAACCTTGGCACTGAGCCGAAGTGGAGGGAATGAAGACTCCGGGGGGTTAAGTTACTGGCCTGGGGTCACACAGCACTTTAAAGACAGAAGGAATTAGAACTTACATTTTCAAGTGTTGACTTATCCAAATGCTACAACGTAAGGGAAAGTCCTTTGTAAATTGTGAAGAGTATAAAATCATGATAGTCATGCTATTACTACGATTTGTTTCTGAAGCTTGTTCTGCCCTGTTATATCCAAGCAAGTCAAAACATGTGTCTGAATTCTAGCAATCTGTAGATACACTGCTCTGAATTTGCCACACTTAAAAATGAAGAGGAAATCGTTGTGAACTACCCAGTGATCCTCTGTTTTGTCGAGTGATTCACAATAACATATTCTGAGAATCTCTAGTCCAGCCTCTCCCATATATTATTTACCAGCTGTTTTCCTGTTACCACTTTCATAATTTTTGCCCTGTTTGTTCACTACCTCTGTCATTCACTTAAGTATTTTCATTAAATTGCCTCATTTCTTTTAAGTTTAAACTTACTTAAAAGGAAACTACATTTCACTACTCACAAATAGAAAACTAATATTACTTGCCATAATGGAAGAGAACCATAATAGCATATACAATGACAACAAGACAAAAAGAGAAGGGTTTACAATTCTAGTGATCTGCTGCTTGCCAATGTTCTCAGCCCAAGGCCTCCTCTAAGTTGCAAAGGAAGTGCAGCAAGTGTAGGACAGGCGTTAGAGGCATATTAACACCTAATGAGACTTCTGGAGATAATAAGAAAGATTGGAAGAGAATTGGTTCAATAATGATTTATTGTTTTTATGTCAATCACTTCAAATCCTCCTCCTCCCTCACTGTGCCCTAGGCCAAAAGTTCCCAACCCTTCTCCAAATGCAAAGGCTCCATATTAATGCCAAAGTAGCTGTGCCTCCCTCCACTTGATAATCCTTGTACATTTCTGTCTATATTTAGACAGCACAATTTGCACAGGATTATTCAAAACTCCCCCTCTCCACCCTGGTGAATCTGATGTGCTGTGCATCTGTGTAGAGTAAATATGCATTGGGGAACTCTTTTAGTACCAACATTCCCAGTTAACTTAAGCATTTGCTTATAGACCATGAGCTGCTGGACGGAAGAGCTGGGAATGAATCTGAGAAATGAAACACTCAATTGTTAAAATTTTCTGACCTTATGACAGTATTTGGAAATGATGCAGTTTTTTCAGGGGTTACTAAAATATGGTGGGTGAATCAGACTCAGTTTAGGCAGATTTGATTAATGGTAATTTTCAGAAAGACAGTGAGGTCTTCTGAGACCAAGTTTTCTATTCCTTACTGAGAAGGCTTATTATGATAGATGCACTGACTATACAAAACATTAGACTATTATACACAGAAATGAAAAATACTGAAAGCAATCTGGTGTTGCTTTGAAAATTCATAGGGTATTCTAGGACTATTTAGACACTCTTGCTTAATAATCTGAAGATCCTTACATCCTGAAGAGCTAGTTTTGATGGACAGGATGAGGAACAAATATATTTTAGTTTCTTTTTGTGTGTCTATGGATGTAGGCGAGTTTGTGTGATGTGAGCAGGTTTCTAGGTATGATATATTAGGTATGTTATGTATACAAATAGATGGATGTTTATGGATGTATGTGGGGATTGGAGCATGCACTAGACTTTCCACCACCTTCTGGTCAGGGGATTTGTCACACTAAGAGACTTTGGTACTTAAAGGACCTCGGATGTTACTCCTAATGACAAAGACCATGCAAAGCTCCAGGAGTAGAATTCAACAGAGGGGTTGGAGGCAGGGTGATGTAATGAAGTAGGGGGCTGTGTGACCTTCAGTGAGTCACTTCCCTTGTTGGCTTTCAGTTTCCCCAGTTTTACAATGAAATTAAGATGATCTCTAAGAGCCCTTCTATCCCTCAGTCATCATTTTATGAGTCTATAATATTCCTTCTTTTTTTTTTTTTTTTTTTTTCATACACCTGGTCTGGGGATCCAGATTTGTCTGGACTTCTTTGGAGGAATGGGATTTTGTATCTTGGTTCTTCCTCACCTAGTCTCAAGACTTTTTTCTCCAAAGGGTCAATCTGTTTCTCAAGGTTTACTTGGAAGAAAGGCCAGATCAATGTTCAGATTCTCATTCTTCAGTTGCAGCATCAATTGCAAATAGGGAATCAATGTAAAACTGTCAATCTGAATTACAAATGAGCTAGGGTTGAAAGTAAAACTGGGGAGAAACAATTTCAGCTACATTTTACATGGCACCACACCCCCAAGAACCACTCTGGATTAGCAGAGGGGATCCCCCTGGTCGATTCCCTCTCCAGTTCACCGTGAGCAGAGAAGTCCAGGAGATCAGGATGGAAAAGGGGGAGGAAAGACAAGAAGGGGGCAGAAGAGGGACTAAGAGGCTGAGAGCAACCAAGGGAAGGACCCATACAGCTGGAGGAGGAACTTGGAGGTGCAGATTGAGGACAGGGAGGTGGGAGGTGGAAGAGGAAGAGGACACTGTGAAAACGAAGGAGTCTGAGGTACGGTCAGCACTATAATTGAGGAATTCAGTAAGCACAGTGGACAGGTACCCAACTACACTTGGTGAGAGGATGAGAAGTCTCCAAGAGGCTTGGTGGAGAAAATGACATTTTAAGTAAAACTTGAAGGTTAGATATGGAGTTGGCCTGGAAAAATACAGGAGGAAGAGTGTTTGGGGTAGAAGGAACAGGATGCGTAGTTTAGAAGTGAGAGACAACTTGGAGAACTGAAAGAAGAGTTTAGTGTGTGTATGAAGGAGGGAGGGAGAGAAGAGAATGGGAAATGATGAGAAATGAAGATGAAACACTTGCGGGTAGGCTCTGTCTTGTTCAGTGCCTGGCAGGTAGTAGTAATTAAAAATTCGATTTGACTGGCCTTTGCCCTCTGATTATTTATTGTCCAGTAGATAGAATAGTTTAGGTACTTAAGAAATTATAAGAGGCTGCCACCCTGCTTAGGTGGCATAATTGGACTGCTATGGTGGCTCAGTGGTGGAAGGCAGTATTTGGGGGGAAGGCAGGGATTAATTAGAGAAATCATCTGAGTTTTATTAATTATAGCCTCTGTGTGCTTTTAGAAAGACCCAATATTTGCCATTTTCAAATTGTGTATTCAGGGGAGAAAGCTTTCTCTTGCCCCATTGCCTGTGGGCTGTCTTTTTTTAAATTAAAAAGAAATGGTGGATGGTGAGGAGGGGTAGGTGGGTGTCCTGGTCTTCTGGGAAGAGGTGGGGCTGAGCTGGCACTCTTGGCTTTCTAGGCTGAGCCAGTTTCCTATCCCTGGCTCTGATCCCAAGGCACTTGGGGCTTGTCGTGCAGCCTGGGCCCTGCTGGTCACCCTCAGCTTTGCCTGAGTTGGATCATCAGGTCAGCATCTGGCTTCCCCCAGCCAGCTGTGCAATTCTGATTTTATTTGATTGCAGTGAGGGGCTTAGGCTGGCCAGAGAGTGCTTGACATTTTATTACTGTCACTTCATGATCTGCTAAGCACCCCTGGGAACAGAATGTCACAGTTGGCATGCCCTGAGCCCAATTCACCTCAGGGTCTTATGGAACAAGACACCTCTCCCCGTTCCTGTCCTACCTCCCACAGTTATTACTGCCCCCTATAGGGAACCCTTATCTGAATAAGAAACACATGTATTTGCACATGATTTTCTTCTTGTAGCAATGTAAAATCCTGGATTCTTGGAGCTGGACTAAACCTTAAAATCTCATCTGGTTCTGCCTCTGCACCTGAGGAAGTCTGGTCCTCTAGGGATCCCATATACTATGTAGCATCAGTTTCCATGTTTTCCTCTGGATAGCTTCCATCCACTAACTCTCCTGCCTTATCGTATGTATCCCCACAAAGTAGGGCCACCTAGAGAAAGGTGAATGAGGTACCTAGCAAAATTTAAGGAGGCACTCAATCCCAGGGTTTCATAAATGCCAATCCTGCACTTGCAGGAACCAGAGTGAGCACCTCCTTAAATTTTGTGCCTCACCTGCTTCACTCTAGTCCTGGCACTGCTACAACATCCTAAATCCCTGAGCCTGGTCTATAGGTGGGATTTCCTGTAGATTATAAAATCTATTCACCCGATGAGGGGGTCTCTTTACCTCTTACAGCATCCCACTTTATTTTCAAAAAGTTTCTTGTTTTTCTTGTTTGGTGGCAAGAAATGACATTAATTGAGCACCTGCTGTTCCTAATGTGAACTCTGAATTGCACATTACATATTTTATCCCATTTAATCCTCCAAACAGCCCGAGAGGCAGGGATGCCTGTCCCCATTTTACAGGTGAGAAAAGTGAGGCTTAATCAATTTTGTGGCTTGTGACTTGATCTCTCCAGCTCTGGCATTCCACACTGTATTTGCTTACATTACATTGATGTTTTCTTTTTTCTCATCTTCCTTACTCTATGCGCATGTGTGAAGGCTGGAGTCATGACAGCCCTGGTCTTTTCTGGTTCAAGCCAAACTTTCAGCTCTGTAACCTTCTTTTTTCTCAGAATTGGGGCCATCAAGGTGTTATATAGACAAAACCCCGAAATCATGATTTTCACAAATGTGTCTTCAGGCTTTCAATAAACATGGTTTTCATGAAGAGCCTGGCACACAGTCAGAGCTCAATAAATATTTGTTAAATGGATGATATATACCTGAAATTCCAGAGGAAGCTTAATTTAGCTGTGCAACATTATTTGGCATCAGTGATAGGATTTGGAGTCCAAAGAGTCCTAAACTATGGCCCTGATACTCTTAGTCAGCCCCTTGGGAAAATATTTAATGTCCTCAGGGAAAATACAAGGCGGAAAAATAAGAGAAAAAGTCATTTCTTTCAGTGGTATTCACACGAAATGTCTTGGACTACTGGCCTAGGTCAAACCTATGTTTACACATAAACCCTACATTCCTGCTTCCTTATGTTGCTATTTATAATTCTACCACAACCATCTCACTTTGCCCCAACTGTATCTATGCGTCTTACTCAGAAGAATTTTCCCGTGCCTCTGACTTTCAGTGTTCTGCAGTCTGGTCCTATGGTGAAAGAATGCTTGGCTTAAGCCTGGGGGCATCAAGTGGCCCTCAGATGAGTTACGGTGTGAAGAATCCAGGGGGATTCTTCAGAGGCTTGAGTGTGGAAGAACAGGCCTATTGGGTTTACTCTGACTGAGGGAAGCTCTTAGCAGGCCCTACATAATCAGCATGCATCCCACGAGTTGGACAGAAGAGCAAATGGCTCTCATTACCTTCAATGCAGCTTTTTTTTTAATCAGATAAATATCACTGGAGAAATGTGCCTTTGCGCAGAATGGAGCCCAGGCTTCTGGACAGAAAGTTTTGGGAAAAAAGATGGCATTAATCAGCAGGCATTGGTCATTTGAGGTTGCAAAGGCCTGGGAGTACAGATATTGAGGAGACATAGCAACAGGATAAAAACAGATGAAGACATGATATTAGCTAATGACAGTAATGGCTATCATTCATTGATACTTTACATATTTCACTGTATTTAATCTCTTCTCAATACCATGAAGATGACATCATTATCCCCATTTTACAGATGAGGAAGCTGACACTTTCATTTTCAGAAAATTTACCTGAGGTTATGCAGTTTGTAAGTGGTAGCCCCATGAGACAACTGGTCTCTGAAGCCCATGGTATTAATCACTATAATTTATTGACTCTTCCGAGTGATAGTGATTTGCAGAGTCCCTCTGAGGAGCCTCTCTGGTTCCTGATATAACTGTTTCCTCATAACTCTGGAATTACAACTGGGAATTTTGGAGGTCTGGGAATTGGAAAGTATGGGTTGGGAATAATGTAATTGATAATCACTTGCACACATGTAACACTTTCAGTTTTTATGGCACTTCTAAATCCATCACTACATTTGATCCTCACATCTGCCCTGTGACAGCATCTCCATGTCCAGGTGATGACACCGAGGCTCGATTGAGAGGTAGGAGGCCTGCTCAGTCTCAGATGGTAGAACCATAACATAACTAGAGGGCTCCAGGACTGGTCTGGGGTATCCTCTGCTTGACTCCTTGGCCATTCCCCAGAACCAGTCATGATATGGAAAAACCTTCTTGACTGTTTATTACATCAAATCTATCACACTTTATTTGTAGTCAACTTGCCTTTTGTCTTGCCTTTTTCTCAGTTCACTCATCTTGAAAATAGTACCTGCCTTTACCAACTGCAGGTGTTTGAATGGCAGAAGGTCGCAGCACTTTTACGGATGCTGTGGAAATAAACTCTCATTTCTCAGGTTAGTCAACTTTATTCATTAGGTGCTTTTGGATACTGATAATCTCATTTTAGATAGCATTAGTTTATGATTTCATTTACTTATTTACTTAAAATAATTAGGAAGTGCCTATTATATTTTCAGAGATTGTACTAGGTGTTAGAGGAGGTTACAAATAAAATAATAACAGCCAGTCCTTACTGAGTGGTTATAAAGTACTGTACCAGGCATTACACCAAAAGCTTTATTTGCAATACTTAATCCCCAAGATAACCCTTTGAGTTGGGGAATAATTACCTCTGTTTTTTCTGATGAGAGAAGTGAGGTCCATAGAGATTAAATAATTTATCCAGGTTCACTTGATCTTACAGACTTCTCTCTTAACTATATCAGTGATGAATGTGCAATAGCCGTTGCTTTCCAGGGGCTCTCAAACTAGTAGAGGAAAACTTATGTGAGAACAAATAAGTGCTTTAATATCCAGGGCCTTTAGAAAAAAAATACCACTTTTCCCTTCCAAGTCTATACTAGTTCAAACTCATAGTGGAAAAAAAAAGCCAAGTTGCAATGAACCCATAGGAAATGCATCAGCAAAACTGAAGTATTTATCCCAGAGAAAACAGAGGTTTCATAGGAGTGGAGCTTGGATATGTGTGATCTTCAAGCATCCAAAGACTATGATTCAAAGGAGGATGTTCAGAAAATAAACAATCCTCACTAGGCACTGAGGAAGAAATGATTTTAAATTGTAGAAAGGGCAATTTGGATTAAAACCTGAAGCTGCCTTTAATAAATGGAGTGACTGGTCTTCAGAAAGTGAACACTTAACTGTAAGTTGGTAGGGTTTAGCTGAAGTGGGTATTTGCATGTAAATACAGAGTTTTAGGGACGCTCCAGGGCTCTAATAATGCTCTCTAAATAGCCTTTGTTGATTCCCCTGAATCCTTTAAGACAGAGTCAGAGCTGCCGCTATGCTCAGCGGGGTGAAACTTCGTTTCACTCAGCAGGTTCCAAAGTCTTGGGCAAGAAGTGAGTAGCAGAGTCATAGAATTATGAGACCTGGTCATCCTGTGCATTAAAAAAGACATTCACTGATCAACTGCTATAAATTAATAAATGTATATTATACCCCTGCAAGACTATCATCTCCATTTTATAGATAAGAAAACTGACTCAGAGATTAACTGAGAATAGCAAAGGCTACTACTACCAATGACCAAATATTTTCTAGGTGCCATCCACAAGTTAAGAACTGTTCCATACAGGCGTTCTAATCTTCCCAACAACTTTATGAAGCATCAAACATTTTCTTTTCTATTTTTCAGATGAGAAAACTGAGACTTGGGGAGATTGACAGACTTAATCAAGGTGAGTTAGTGGCAGAGCTAATACATAAATCTAATCGAGGTGAAATTTTGGCATAAGTTTTGGAGCCGCTGTTCAAATCTGCTAAAACAGCTCACTCAATTCAAATAGGCATGGTTTTAAGTTTCTACTCTTCTGTGGTTTAGTATAACCTTCTAGAAGGAATATTTACTTAGGAGAATTCAGGAAAAGTATCATTGACACCCTGTGGAACTTAATGAGGTGGAAGGAAGAGTGATGGATGACGAAGAAACAAGGCTCTGTGGCCAATGCCCTTTACTCTTTCAGGATAAAGGAGCTCTAGGGTCCTTGCTGAGGTTTTCTTCTCTTCTTGGGATTTCTGTCCTTTTTACCCTGTACCTTCAAGATCCTCCAGCAGGTCACCTCTTTCTAATGCGCAGGGGGACCAAATGGGGTCCTGAGTCCCACTGCCTTCTGCCACTTGTTGCATGTCTCAGAGGCAAACAGAAGCAACCTTGGAAATGCAACAAGCTGTGGATGTGGAGTCAGAGATTCTGGTTTTGCAGAATTCTACCTGTTGCAATTCTTCCTTGTATCATCTTGGGCAAGTCCTTTACTACGTGTAACCTTCGGCTTCCTCATCCATAGTGTGTAGATAGCTCCTGTTCTAACTTTTAAATTACTATTTAAAATAATGTGGAAGAAAGCATAAGAACTTGTTTTCTGGCTGAAACAGGGCATGCTCCAGGGCTAAGCACATGGACTCTGGCATCAAATCCAGGCTCTGGCTTTTACTAGCTGTGTGGCCTTGGGCAAGTTCCTTATTCTGTCTAAATCTTTGTTTCTGCATCTGTAAAATGAGGGTGATAGTAGTTGTTGCTCATAAGGTTGTTGTAAGGAATAAGCATTTTTTTTTACAGTGCTTACTTTGGTGCGTGGCACAGTGTACATGTTCGATACAATTTTTATTGATTCAAAGAGAGTTGGCTGATCTAGGCTTTGTGATGGGGGATGAATATAGGAACTTCTGGAAGCTTTTTGTGCTTTATTTTGGAATCTAGAAGGGCCACCCACTCTGACCCTAGAAGAGTACCACAGCAATCTCAGGTAGTTCTACTATGCTCTTAGTAATTTATCTGTTATGTAGTAAATTAATAGCATTACTTTGGCATTTCAATCAATAGGATTAAGATGATCTGATGGTAACAGAGTAGTAATTGCTGCTGCATATATGGAAACTGTCCAGTGGCAAAAACTATTTTTCACAAGTTGGCTGGTTGCCCTCAGACCAGATTCTTTCAATTCTTAAAAAAAAAAAAATTTCCTCTGATGATTAAAGCAAAAAATGCACATTGGAAAAATACAATGAGGTTCAAGGAAAAAAATGAAAACCCACCTGGGAATCGCATTATCTAGATATCTACTGTTAACATATTGCTAAATTTCTTCCAGGTTTTTTTGTCCTCTACAGATTATAATCAGTGTTGTTTCCTCTTTTTTTTTGACTGAAGATTCTAAATGAGCATTTTCTATTGCTATTAAACCTTTAGAAACACAATTTTAAATGAGTGCATATGCCAGTGTGTGGCTGGCATATGCAGTCATTTAAAATTAGTATTCATTTTGCTCTCCCACAGTTGATAGGCATTTATATTATTTTCAATTTTTAGCTATCATAAATTATGCTGGAAAAACCCCCTTGGTCACAAACCTCTGTTCATGTCCTAGAAGCAAAATTGCTGAGTCAAAGCTAGAAATATTTCTGAGGCAGAAAGGCCATAGCAGAGTAAAGGAGCCCCTCCCAACTCCCCAGGACCAGCAACTTGGCTCTCATTGAAAATTAATTCTTCATAAGGCAGTGTGCTAGGGGCAAGGGCTGAAGGCAATGGTGAGTAAGTAAAAGTTGAAAAGGAGAGAGGTGACTGCTTCCACTTTTTCCCTTTTTTTCCACTGACTCACATTGCCCATGAAATTGTAGACATTGGAACGTGCTGGAGGGGAGAAAGAGCTCTTAGCGACAGATTGTTCAGAAGCCCAACATCGCTTCGTGCTTTGCATTTCCTTTTCTGTTAAATTGCCCTGCATATGTCTTCTGCCTATGTCATATTCATTTTTTTTTTAATCCCTGAAAGTACTTACATTTTGTAAGCATTTCCTAAATGCTCGCAATGGGGGTAGGATAGCATGGTGGACTCAAATCTGATTCTGCCATTTATTAGCTGGTTCTGATTTATTAGCTGTGTGATCATTTAACACTTTCAAATTTGTTTCCTTATCAGTAAAATAAAGGTAATAATAGGGATACTTTCTAGAATTGTTAGGCTAAGCAAGAAAATATGTATCAAGTGAGAATTGCAGTGCCAGGCACAGGGGAACTACTGAGTATGTTAGCAATTATTACAAAGAAAAATAAGGTTCAAATAATCTGCACTAAAATCTTATGCCAACCTAAGTTTAACCTAATAATTCTTAAGAACTTCAGAAAAATCTGAAGACTGAAAGTGTCAGGAATGCAGGAAATACCGGATGTGGGCTGTACTTCACATCTTGGCTAATTTATTATATTCAGTTGTAGGTCCTGCATTTTAAGAGGGACATTAACAGGCTGGAGCAGGTCCAAAAGGGAACAATTGGGCTGGTAAACAAACTTGAAATTGACCTGTAAGGAATAATTAAAGACTCTGTGGGTATTTGGCTCAGAGAAGACTTAGGCAGAAGGGATTGGTCCGTTGGGCTGTTAGGGGAAGAGGGACCCAACTTAATAAAATAATGATTTGAGTATTTTTATTTTCCAGACATCTAGCTTTGCAAATAGTATTATTTTTTCTTCTCCAAAACACTACCCGAGGTACGTATTTGTGTTCCTATTTTACAGATGAAGTAACAGGCACAGAGGCAGAAGTGACTTGACAGTTAATGTGGTTAATAGTTGGAATGGTAGGAATGGAGCCAGATCTTTCTAATTCTATAGTTTGAGTACCTTCTACAGCCCACTGACTTGTTCCAAGTGACCAGGGAAGGCCTGTCAGACTTTTAAAGAGCAAAGTGGCTGCCTGATACATGTGAGGAAAGAATATTTAGACCATTAGAGCCACCCAATAATGAAAGAAGCTGCCTAAGTAGATAATGAGTATGAGTTTCTTGTCACTGCAAGTATTCAAGGAGAGGCTGAACTTCTGCTCAGTAGCATGCTGTAAGGATGACAGCTGAGGAGTGGGCTGGAACTGTGACTTTATTACTTACTTGGATGTTCTTGAAAGTTGCTTAACTTCTCTGAGCCTGTTTCTTCATCTATAAACTGAGAATATGGCCTAATTGTAGAAGACTTACAAAAAAATTATAGATAAATTGTTTAGCCAAGAAGCTGGTATACAGAAGTTGCTCTTTAGATATTAAGTGAAAAATTATCTATAATCTTTCTATTTGTATCTGTGGCTCTCATTTATTTGGTGACACTGCCTACTCACTTCTTCATTGGGAAAAATTTTAGACTTGGAGAGGTCACCTCCTGGGTGAGTATTTTACTTCACTTCTGCAGTGGCAGGTACATGCTAATTTCTGTCCCCTTAGGCAAATGACAGGTTGGACTTTAAAACATGGGCAGTGGAATAAACAAAAGGAAGAATGTTTAGACTGAAATGTTAAGCAATAGAATAGACATTATTGGGGGAAATATTAGAACCACACAGCTAATAAACCGTGTCACCCTGTGGATCAAATATCAGATGGGTTCGAGCAGCCCACTATATGCCCAGCACTGTGCCATGTGCATTAGAGTTCAATCAATTGGAGGCACTGTCTTTGTCTACAAAGGTCACAAGGCCTGGGATGGCTCAGACAGTTGTGAAAAGATTAGCTGATAGGACTGAGTGTTATTCTGTATTATATATTTTGGTTTGGATTGCAGCCCCTGGGCAATTAGGGAAGGGATGCTCAGAGGCAAGAGATGGAGAAGATAACCTTGGAAGGTCTCCTTCTTGCCTGGGATTTTCTCCTTTTGATGATTCCCAGGATTCTTTCTAGCAGGCACAATGCTGTAATGTTGCAGTTGTGGCTCCCTTGGACACATTCACTAGTTGTTTCCCCAGGACTTTCCCAGAGCCTGGGAATATGCTAATAATTGTTGTCCATTATCTGACCTGGAGGAGGAAGAGGTAGATGAGGAAAAGGAGGAAGAGGTGAGGAAGAGGAGGAAGGGCCGCCCTTCTGAGGGCTCTCTCAGCAGCCTTCCTTCCTGGGCTTTGAGAACAAGGCAGCATCCTGCCTCCTCCCAGGTATCTACTCAGTCTCCTGTTCTGTAGACATCAGTCTAGGCTCCTACCAACATCAGCCATGGGTCCCACCAGCAAGAAACATGGAGTTAGTTGCATGAAGAGAAAGCTTTTATTGTTGGAATTCTTGATGTGAGGATCCTTCCTTTTCTTTCAACAAGATAAGCAGATTCCAACTGCTTTGGAAAATGTCTTCCTTTCTCTCTCTTGTTTCCTCCTCCTGTCATCATTCCTCCTTAACCTTTGCTTCTTCCCTCCTACATTCTTTTCCCCTTCTGGTTTCTCTACCTTCTTCCTTTTCCTTCATTTGTTTCTGAATCCTGGGATGATGGAGTTGAGAGCGATCTTAGAAGTCCTCTAGTACAGTGTACTAATTCATTTTACAGATGAGAAGAATGCATTTCCAAGACAGAAAGAGATTCACAGAATGAGTCCTTGGTGGAACCCAGAGTAGACCTGAGTTGAGTGCTCTTCCCTCTTTATTACTCTGCTTATCTCCACATTTCTCTCCCCTTTCTTGTTATTTTTTTTAATTGTTCATTTTATATCTTGCTCAATACTCTTTCTTCTCTTTTGTTTCTTCTTAATCCCATAATGTTAAATGGAAAGAAAATCAGGACTTTGGGTAGAAGAATTGAAAGAGAAGTGTGTTGTCAAGTTTTTCCCATTGTGGCTGTGATTTGGGGTGAGCCCCTCAATTTTCCTCCTCAGCATCTCTATCTACTTTCTCCATCCTACCCTGCCACGTCTTTGGAGGGGTTTGTCCACTGTCTTTCTCCATATGAAGACTTTAAACTTGAATTGCCAAGGTGCCCTAAAGGGGTCCTAGGTTCGTAAGGTCACTGTTTTAGTCCCTTCATCTACAAACTGAGGATGATCATCGTACTTTCCTTACAGGGTTGCTATAAAGATGAAATAGTTAATACATATCAAGTTTTTTGAAAAGTTTCTGGCATATAGTAGGTTCTAAATACATGTTATTCATATTTGCTAGTATTATTAATTATAAATATTATTATTCAGAGGGATTTCTGTCCTTAAGCAGAAGGACTGAGAGTCACAGATGTCATTCTAATAAATAAGGAGAGAAAAGAAAATTATGAACATAGCTCAAATAGAGACTCGGCAAATTACACAAAGGGTGACCTGATCTCAGCTGTGCTCTGCTTCCTGAATGTGTCCACTTTTTAACCAAAGGCACCATCTTTTCTCCAACTATTTGATTTCAAATTGTAGCCCATGTCCATGACTTACCCTGAGAAGAAGCTGTTTGGAACTTAAGAGTAAAGTTAGGCCTTGCTCAGAACTGACCCAGTTTAAGAAGTCCTTCTGATACTTTCCATTTTCTCCCAGATAGTGTTTAAGATGTGACGACAGAGTGCTGTATTCTCCAAACCAAAATCACTTGCATATCATATCACGAGTTTTGCCCAATTTATGTACTGTTATTTAATTTATTTTTAGTTTGATTTTTAGTCTTACATGTTATCAATATCATAATGGAATTGGTAAGTTCTGGTCCCTAGTAACATAAAATAAGAGAACATTATCCTGTACCATTATAGTGTATCTTGTACACTATTAGTGGAACTCTGATTTGATTTTAGGGAAAGTTGTCATGGTGATAAGAGACTTGGAATTCTCAGTTCTTGTCTACGCTGGACATTAATTTACTGTTGACTTTGGACAAGTCCCTTTCCCTCTGGCCACAGTTACTCCCTGGGAACTGAAGGAATTGGGACATACAATTCTTTCCATTTCTAACTTTTTTTTTTTTCTTTTTTTTGTCATGAGTATTTTATGAAATTGCACAGTGAATTGGGTAGGGCTCCAGTCACCCTGATGAGAGTATGTACCATCAATCACGTTGTTCTGAGCGCCTAATTCTATAATATAACTCTAGCCTTCCATTTTCCAGCGACATTTTGCTTCCAGCACAATTAATTCTGTGGGAACAGCAACTTCCATTTGTTCAGAAAATTCTTCTAAATACACCAAATAGTTTCAGCCTCTAGGCTGGTTTTTACTTGGAGAAAACACAATCAGCACGGCACTGGTTTGGGTGACTCCACATGTCTTTCTTTCCTACCTGGTACAGGTTGCCTTTTGTTAAGGTGGGCTCTAACTTTGATTGAATGCCCATGCTCTCTGGAATCCTCTTTTATTAAAAAATATGTTTTCCAGCTTTTCAAAAGTAATATATATTGTTGTAAAACATTCAAGTATTACAGGAATATTTAATGCAGGAAATAAAAGTTCCCCATGGTCTCATTCTCAAGAGATAATAACAACTATAAGCAGTTTTCAGTCCATTTCTATAAATTTTTTCCCCGTAAGAGAACATTAATACATATAAAAAAATAAAAATGGGATCCTGCTATACAGACTGTTTTGCTATTTGCCTTCCCTTCTCTCTCCACTTCTTGTAATCATTCATCCTGTCCATTTTTGACTTTTCTGCATGGAATGAGATTGCCTGCCCATGATACTAACTGGCTGTGTGACTTTGAATGAATCATTTTTCCCCTCAGGGTTTCAGTTTCCTCAACTAGAAGAAGAAACAGTCCTCTCCAACCTGCCCATCTCCTATTACATAAGGCTTAAGGGAGATAACAGAGATGTATGAAAGTGTAGGTGTCCTGAGGGTGGATTTGGTAGTAGACTGTTCTCTGTCACCCTCTCCTGCTTTATTGGGTTTAGAGCACTTACTAGGTCCTGCAATTCTATAGTTTCCCAATTTGTCTATTTGTTTGTACCCCCCACTAGTTATTTGTTTGTACCCCCCACTAGAAGTTAAGGTGTGTTAGAGCAGGGACCATGACTCTTCTGTTGCTCAATGTATCTATCCCCAGAACTTAGAGCAACTCCTGGTTATCGTAGGAATTAATAAATATTTTTTGGATAATGAACAAATTATCCTCCCTCAGCTGGGCTTCTAATTGATAGAAAGCCCATTGGGAGAGAATAGGGTAGAGCAGGAATGGGACGAGCCAACTTAACAGGGTGGATGCCTGGCCTATCCAGTGGCCTTGAGCTTAACATCATTCAGCTTGACTATTCTGCAAACCTTTTTCCTTTGTTTGCTTCACTCTCCTGATACTCTTTTTTTTTTTTTTTGAGACGGAGTCTTTTGCTCTGTCGCCTGGGCTGGAGTGCAGTGGCCGGATCTCAGCTCACAAGCTCCGCCTCCCGGGTTCACGTCATTCTCCTGCCTCAGCCTCCCGAGTAGCTGGGACTACAGGCGCCTGCCACCTCGCCCGGCTAGTGTTTTGTATTTTTAGTAGAGACGGGGTTTCACCGTGTTAGCCAGGATGGTCTCGATCTCCTGACCTCGTGATCTGCCCGTCTCGGCCTCCCAAAGTGCTGGGATTACAGGCTTGAGCCACCGCGCCCGGCCTCTCCTGATACTCTTTGCCTACCTGGTAAATTAGTCATTCTTTATGGCCCAGTTTAATTATCCTGAGTCCTGTGAAATGTCTTCAATTTATACTGTCTCCCACCTCCAGACAGAGTTAACCAGGCTCTTTCGTATGCTCCCACAACACTTTGCACCTATCTTACTTTAATTATAGTAATAGTGGTTTTCCTGCTTTGTACAGTTGCTGTGTGCCATATGCAATGCCAACTATCTATATGCCTTCTCCCTTTTCATATGTATGATAATCTGTCTGGAAGAGGTAATTATATTCCCATTTAACAGATGAGGAAAACTGAGACTTAGCAATTTTAAAAATAATCTTGCTCCAAGGCATACACATAGCAAGTAGTATAACTAGGATTTTGGAATATGTATGATTGATTCCCAGGCTAGAGTTTTTAACTGCTGGGACTTCAGTATGCCAACTTAATTTAAGAATTAGGTAATGACAACTGGAATGACCCATAGTCTTTACATAGTTCCATCTCATTTTAGGCATGGAAAAGCTGAGACTAGTTACAAAGTTAGAGCAGAATTTGCAGCGGAAGGAAAATCTTGCTGTAATATCTAGGCTGTCCAATTTTGGGCAGCATGAGGCATTACATTTTTTACTGGGCCGTATCACCTCCTTTTTTCAGTAGGCATAGCTTTTTACATTCCAAGACATATTCAATACATTTATTCAAGGCACCCTCTCTCTAGGCATGATGCAGTCTTTTACTTGGCTCCTGTGAAGACTGTTTTTCTTTTCTTTATTCCTACTAGATGTTTTAGGTCACATTGAGGAAACTACCTTTAACTGAGGTAAGTCCATACTTCCTTCATATTTAAAATTATTTTAGAAAGTTTTCCTTGTCTGATGGAAGGGGCTTCTCCACAGGACTTGGTGATGGTGAAGAGCAACCTTGTTTATAATGGCTCAGATGTTTTGAGAGGCCCAGAGTTTGGACACGCCCTGTCAGAGAGCAAGGGTAAGGCTGAGCAAGCAACTCACTGCAACAGCTACGGAGCCAGAGCCGTGCCGCCATATCTAGCTCGCACTCTTACTGTGACTCATTTCTTGGAGCAGAAAGGGGTCATGGTGAGATACAGCAGTGCTCTAGGGTTGGTTATTTGGAATCTTTCAGGTCCCGGGCTTCTGCAGAGCCAATAGAAGGAGGATGGGAAGAGACACGTGGGGAGAAAGCATTTTGATTTAACAAACACTGAGTGTCTGATATACATGAACCCCTGGGATGACATTATCTATGAGGGGGTAGTGGAGTTAGCCGAAAACTCTGGAAAGCACCAGGGGATGTTTCCCTTTTCTTCTTGTTTGCTTTTCACATGCATCAAGAAATTCATTAAGCGCTAATCTTTGAGGGGCTTACAATCCAACAGGAAAGCTAGAAGGGCACCCAAATGTATGTAAGGTCACTTTAAACAAACTGAGTGCTAAGGATAATGCTAATATTTCCAAGAGGATTTAGGAAGGAGAGTCCGTGCCCAGTTGGGGCTAGGCATAGAGGCAATCCAGGGACAATTCATGGAGGAAATGACACCAGACATGGGTCTTAAGGCATGGATAGCATCTCAGAGAGGAGAGGAAATTACCATTTGTTAAGGGATTGTGCTCTGATGGGAAAATGTGTTTGAAGTGGGACTTCGTGTATCTGTCAGTGAAGTTGTTATTCTCAGTTTTTAAGATGAGGAACTTGAGGCTCAGGAAGATTGAGCAAACTGCCAAGACTATACAGCAAGGAAGTAACATAGGCAGGATTCAAAATCAGGTGAGTTTGAACCTAGAGCTGGTTGGTGTGTCTTTTAAGGCAGAGTGAGGGGGGAGCTTTACCAGATTTATGGAGAGTATAGGGTACAACATGAGTTACAATACAGAGGTGAGACTTATGGATGTGCTGCTTATGAACAATGAGAAATCCATTTTGGGTTGGAATTCAGTTTGTGTGAAATAAAGGAGTTGGAAATAGCAGTGGGTGCTGTGTGCGGCAAGCTGAGAGTTTCATATTATATTAAAACCTGGCATTTTCAAGAGAAGGGCAGCACAACTGCAAAAATGCATGAGGTAGATCCATATGCACACTGACAAAGTATTCCTGAGTGATAAAAGAGAAGTTGCCAAACATGGTGTTTAGAATAATCCCATTTTTTTGTAAAACAGAAGCAGCTTACTACAGTAGCACAGCAGCTAAGGGAGGTCTGAAGCCACATTTCCTGGATTCCAATCCCACACTGACACTTCCAAGCTGGGTGATCCTAGGAAAATGATTTAACCTCATCTGTACAATGAAATGAATAATAGTATATGATTTATAGGATTGTTCTGTAGGTTGCATGGGTTAAGTTCTATCCAGCTCTTAGAAAGGTGTCAGGCACATAGGAAGCACTCATGTTTTTGTTATTATTATGTTATTAAAACCATTTAGGAGGATGAATATCAAGCTGTTAAGTGATTTATCCTAGGAAGTAAGATTTACGTGTATTTTAGTTTCAAACGTATCTCCTTATGCTGTTTAATATTTTACAACAAATACATTTTATAGTGTAAAAAACAAAATAAAGGAAAACAAAATGACAAACCAGCAGGTCTATTTTAAGAGTTGATATTAGGAGACTTTATTTCTACTGTATTCTTTTTCTCTAGTAGCAATAGGGCTGGTAGGGACACATTAGAAAATGTCTCTGGTGTCACCCAGAGAGCTATTGAAAACAGATGTCTGAGACTGCATTGCCTGGGTTTCCCACAAGCCATGTCAGGAGTGATGCCGATGGCTATTACGGAGGGCTGGCCCTTTCTGCTCCCCCTGGCTCGTCAGGGCTGGATATGGTTTTCTGGCTTAGAGACGTTATGAAAAGCCTGCTTTGAAGGTCTGCTTTGGGAGTGATAAATCTGGGGCATGTGGTAAGACCTTTAGTGCATGAGGTTGAGCACATACAGAAGATAAGGGAAACTGGGAAAGTCCTCTCTGTCTGGGGGTTAGAGAACACAGCTAAAAATGTCTTTGGTCTGAGTAAAAGGGACCAAGATTTAAAAAAATTCTGTTCCTGGGCCAGAGACTATGCTGCCCTTCTTCTTGACCTCCTGACTCAGTCAGAAATTCTCCCCTACCATCCTGGCTAGCTTTCTCAATGAAATGATCTTGGTCACAAGGCAGGTGAGCCAAAGGAGAAGGGACCTTCGGTGGCTGACCATCTCTACCCCTTGACAGAGCTCTAACCACACAACTTATGATGGGGGTGGGAGCTGGTGCAATATCTCTTGTATGTCAAGGATAGAGATTGAAAGCTTGTATCTACTTACAGATGCATGTTAATAACTTTTTAACTATCCAGAACCACCTGCAAGAGATTAGCTCTTGATTTTCTAGAGAGGCAAATTCATATCTTTCATCTCTCTCATCCAGTCTAGTCTCCTCCTTCCTCCTCCCTGGTTCTTTCTTAGAGTGATAGTGGCAGGGTAATGGTGAAAGGAGTGTTTTCTACAGTCACGCTCAATTTTGAATCCTAGCTCTGCCTTTTACTAGTTATCTTACCTTTGGCAAGTTACATAACTTGTTTATGTATCAGTCTTGTCTCCTGTAAAATGGGAATAGAATAGTACTTTTTATAATAGAATGTAATAGTATTTTTTGAGAATTATGAGATGGGGTATATGATGTTATTAACTTAGTCTCTAGCATTCAATAAACACTCAGTAAATGCTAATGATTATTTTTAATGAGTTATTGCAGTTGGGGCTGAGATGGGGCATCATGAGGGAAGGCAGAAGGGAAGGCTCAGGAAGAAAGGAATATCTGTTTGCAGTTGTCTGTTAACGTATAAGGTGCATTTTCTCTGTACTCCAGCAATTTCATTCCTAGTTCTTATTATGTACTTGGAGAAATACCACATGTGTTCATAAAGTTGTAGGTACACTGTAATTATTGCAGCACTGATTGCAGTGGGAAAATTAGAAAAAGTATAAGTGTGCATCAATAAGGGATGGCTAGAAAACAACGGGACATCCATAACTTAAATGCTCTGCGGTGGTTAAAAGAATGAAGTAGAACTGTATGCTTCAACAGGTAAGGCTTCCCAAGACATGTTAATATGTGAACAAAACAAACTGCAAATTATATAGAAAATATGATTCTGTGAAATGATTGTATATTTAAATGGTTATATACATGTGTGTACATAATGTATATATAATATATATGAATAAAAAATTATCAAAAAGGATAACAGTTGAAAGGGACCTAGAGGTCATTATCAAAGGGGACCTCAGGCTTTGGTGTAGTATTATAATTTGTTAAAAAGGTAATGTATGCATACATTGTACAATTAAACATGATCAAGGACAGAGAAATAAATGCCTATCTATCCAAGAGTAGGAAGAATAAGGCTCTGTCAAACCAAAGGCCAATGAAAAATTTCCAGCTCTTTTTTTCTAGGCTTCTTTCCACCGCTGTTATCCACTGGTAGATGGAGAGGGTTATTAGATTGACAGCTGTGCCAGCTCAAAGGGGCTGCATAAATGTATCTCTGTCTATCTGTCTATCTCTGTATATCGATATGGTGAGTGAGGTGCAAGGAGATATGTGTTTGAATCCTGGTTTTACTCTGAGAATCACAGCGTGGTTACCTGCTGTTACCAAAAGGCAAACCACCTGTTTTCTTTAAGCCTCAGTTTTCTCAGCTCTAAAATGGGGATACTAACCATAGTCCTGTATCTAATTTTTAAGGTGAATGGGCAGCTTATATGAGATCATGGATATAAAACATGCTATAACCTGTGAAGTGCTTTTTATAAGACAGTACTGCAAATCTGCCTGGCAGCCAGGGTTGCAGCAGCCTTGCCGCATTCCTCTGGAGCTGGCAAATGTTGCAGAACTGAGCACACAGCAATAAACACGCAGCTCTCAAAAGGCTGAAGATCATAGTGGTTACTCTATTTGGTATATAAAATATTAACATGATTTGCAGAAAGGCTGACAGGTTAAAGGGATAGAGAAAAATGAAGATCATGGTCCTGAGGTCAGACAGGTGGTGGAATGTGGCAGTGGTCTCTGAACATCTGGGAGTCCTAAGCAAGCCTCTAGCTATGCAAAGTTGAGAGTACAGCATACACAGGAAGACTGGTAAGTGAGATCATCTTTGGAGAAAGAAACCACATACCCTCTCCTTCTGAGCATCTTGATTCACCTCCTTTATCAATCCTGACAGACTCTCATTGCTGTGTCCCAGGGCCAGGATTTAAAACTCATTGCCCGGGTGCTCTTTCTCTTTATCTAGTGTCATAAAGAGTTCCCAGCGGTGTGAATGAGAGCTTTTGGTGCACCAGGACTTCAGAGACCAGGCCACCAGTTTGGGGATAGGGATAGCTCCCTGAGAAACCCTCTGGAAGGGTGAATGTGTTTATGAGAAAGGACAGAGTGTGTGAGGACTGAAGGAAAGAAAGTGCGGTGGCAGAGGTAGGGTGTATGGACTCTATAGATGACATGTAGGGGAGTAAGTTTGGAGATTACGTATGGCTTTGGGAGCTCTGTTACTCACTCTATAAACTTGAGGCAGTTATTTATCCCCTCCACATCTGCAAAATAAAAGGGTTGATCTATGTCGGGGTTCTCCATCAGAATGATCTAGAGCCTTGCTGTGCAAACCTTTGATCCAAGGAAGCAGCAGCATCAATCTTCTGGACGCTTTAGAAATGCAGACACTCAGGCCTACCCCAGAACTCCTGAGCCAGAATCTGCATCTTAGGAGATCCTCAGGTGATCCTGGACACTGAAGTTTGAAAAGCACTGAATTAGAGACTCTTGTTGACATTATGGGTTTCTGGGTCCGCATTCTGAGAGATTCTGTTTCAGTAGTTTGATTTTGAGAAGCTGTATTTTATTTAATTTAATTTTTAAAACCACCTTATTGAGGTGTGATTGACATAAAAAAGCTGTGCATATTTAGGACTTGGTGAGTTTAGAGACAAGTATATGCTCATGAAACCATCACCATAATCTATGCCATAAACCTATCCATCACCCCCAAAGGTTTCTTCTTGCTCTTTTATATATTTATGATTATTATTGTTGTTATTTGCAGTAAGAATACTTACTATAAGATCTGTCCTCTGAACAAATGTTTGAGAATCTGTCTTTTTGACAAGCACCTCACAGCTAACTTTGACAGCCATTGAATTCTAAAGCTAAGAGTCCTTCCTACACCAAGATTCCATAATTCTGCTGATACTCAAGACACTCTGAAGGAAAACATGATTCTCTGAGGGTGAACAGTTGGAAGACCTGGGAATGTACTTGTGAGAAAGGAGGCAGAGGCTTGTTCTCTATGTGCCTGTGGGTTGCCCAGAATATGAGGCAAGAGAGCATGCTGCCCAGAGCTGCTGCCCATTTCACGGCTGGGATTAATGATTGTCGGCAGCTCCGTTAAGACGGTAAACTAATTTAGCAATGGACACTGAAAACCAGCCCAATTCAAAGGCAGAGAGTGGTAATCTAATTGCACTGAATTAGCCTCAGGAGGCTTGGACAATATCCACTTCAGAAAACCACAAAGGGATCCTTTGAAAGGAGTTTCAAAAGCTGTGGTGCCTCAGTACTCCTCATAAGAGCTTGCATTACAAAACATAGGCACTGTGTGGATAAGCCCCTCTCCCCAGCATCTCTGGGCATTGTTCCCTTCTAATGTGCTTTCTGAATGAATTTGCTGGCTGGCTGTATGGCGTTTTCATTTTGTGTGTTAGGCTTTACAGGGAGTTGGTTCAGGGAGACAGCTGGAGTTCAAGGCTGAGAGGCCATCAGTCCTGTGAACACCATTGATGCCTATGGCCTTGTCCATTGGCAACTGCACTTTCTGGTAGTTTTTTTCTGGCTTATTCTGAGGCTCTTCTCATTTCTTAAAACCAGGCTTTTACATAACCAAGGTGATTTCTTTTCAATAATTCTTTGTTGTGTGGTGTTTGTATGTTCTTTGTCCAATTTATTAATTATCCAATCCAGTTTTAAAGAGAAACATATCCCCGTTAGTGGGTATTCATGTCATGATTCGAAGAGCTTACAAAGATTAGATGGCAATTTGGGAATCAGGAAAGGAGGGAATATAGAATTGCGAAGGATTGTCTCTGACTTGCATTTCATTCACTCTTCTGCAGCAAATTACAAATCTCAATTTGCAAAAGAAGCTTGAATTCCTTCTATGTCTTTCCTGGGAGGTGGACGTCCAGGCTCTCCTTGCACACTTCCACTGACAGATACCATCACTACCACTGAGGCAGCCCACAGTACCATTTGAAAGAGCTACCAGAAAGTTCTGATTTATATTTAGTCCGAATTTGTATGTGTGCTTTCAAAAAAAATCTATGAGTTTACTCTGATTTTTCTCTTGGAGCTACATAGAATAAATCAAACCTAATGTTTCCCAATATGGGGTCCCTGGGTATATAGGAGATTCGTGAAAGAGTAATGAGGACTCAGAGTGCATTTTAAACATTTCAAAGGCTCTAACAAATTGCATATTTACTTCTGACAAGGCTCTCTGGATTAACTAAAAATAATCACAGATCTTTACTTTTGTTTTTTCTTAGGTCAACTCAGTGTGGTGACATTGCTTATCCCATGGTATTTAGTATTTCTGGCAGTTACATATGCCTTTGATTAATAAAGATGGGAAAAATATGTTAATGATGAATGGTATCTGGTAAACAAATTTTTTTTGAAAAAACAAAAACAAAAACAAAAAACATAGGCTTTGTGAGGGGAAAAAGAGCCAAACAGAATCATTGATAAAAAGTACAGAAATGTTTGGTCTCTCTTTCTCACACCATTTTTCAGATCTCTGAGTACAGTGATCAGGCCTCATGTTTCCTCATCACAATAAACATTTCCCGCAGAAACTGACATATATATAGGATCTGTCAATAATTGTGTCTGGGTCAGGATAATTCTCCAAAAAGTGAATTGCTTAGTGAGGTCCTCAGTTCTTTCAGATCTTTGAGCCTGACTGCACCTTGATGTGGCTATTTCTTATAAGAGCTGAAATATACTGCAATAGCTGTAACAAAAGCTGTGCTATCATGGAAGAGATCGGGAGAAGGTATCCTAAACTGGCACAGCTAAAAGTGATTTTAGAACGCGATTGGCCGAATCTCTTCATTTTACAGCTGAGGAAACTGAGAGCCAGAAAGGTCTTAGAACCCTCTCAAGGTCATGCCACTAGCTAAATTCTGGATCCTAGGTCTCCTTCCCTTTAGGCCAAAGCCTCTTTGTTTAACGCAAACCTGCAGAATAGTTTCAAGATGGCCAGACAGGGAGACAGCGCCATCCATCTTAAAAATCATGCTGGCTTCTGCCAGCTGATGAAGGAAATAAAGTTAATGACGCCCACATAAATGTGATGCTGTCTCAGGATGCACGCACAGGCTGCCTGGAGGGGAGCTCTGTGGGTCCTCTGAAGAAGGAAAAAATGATTTTAATGTACCTTTAAAGGGAGCAGTGTCTTCCCTTTCTGCAAGGACAGGGACTGTGGCATCTGTCCCTGCAGAGTGCTTAGTTTTAGACTGGACACATAAGCACATGATAAACAAGTTCCTAGTGAAGAAATGAAGGCAGCGTCACCACTGGTCAATTCATCCTGAACCTTTGTGGGTATGGACCCCTGCCTTTGATAAATATCTTATCAGGGGTTGGAGAGAGCGTAGAAGTGTCAGATTTAGTCATTTGAGTTGATTGGTAAGAAAATTGAGTCCCCATTAGAGGAAGAGACTTGTTATGCCCATGCTATAGGATGGAAGCAGAGCTGACTCTAGAAGCAGGAGTTCTCAATTTATAGCCCAACTTCTCTTTCACTGCACCATGGACATGGCTGTAACCTCTTTCGTAAGGCAATCTAAAGAAAACAATTTCCTAAATATCCTCTGCTTAGGTCATTACCAGTTTGGCGAATATGCAGAAGTCATGTGCTGATTCATAACTCCATTTACCAGCCTAGGGTCCCTGTCCCACCTGTCCTTCAGGAGCAAAATCACAACATTTTCTTTTCCATTTTTTAAGGTTCCTAAACCCAAAAAGGGAGTAGACTAATTGGCAATTTGATGCTAATACAGACTTGCCCAAGGGACTTCATTCCTTGGGGAAAAGTCCTTGGGCCATGTCAGAAACTCCTAGACACGTTCTGCAGTGCCAAAATGCAGCAGGTAAGATTCAAGGTAGAGTACAGCTCTCTTTCCAGAGGGGAAAAATCAAGACAGTCATCTGCCCTTCTTGACAAGCCTGGAGATGGAGAAGCCACAGGGGCCACCTCAAGGAAAAACCCATTCACCTTTCAACTGGGTAGGTTTTTTCTTTAGGACTGAGATATGAAACAATGTATTTGTCATTTCCTTTTGATCCTAATGTGGATAGAAACATTTTCCCTTCAAGGTTTTGATGACCTTTGTTAGCAGCTGAGTGGCATATTCAGTACAAAATCCAGTGCAAGGAAGCACCTACTGGGATGGAAGAGGGAAGTAGCACATTAAAGAAGAGTTGCTCATCTTTTGGGAAAAACCACCCAGGGATTAGATCTGGTTCATCTCCCTGCCTTTATTCTCTTCTCAAGCACATGCTAGATCCCTTTTTATTTCATCAGGGTGCTTTGTGTATTTCATGAGGGGCATTTTCTCAAGCAAACTAGACTTTCCTCCTCATCATAATTAGTACATTGGAGCAGCTGATTAAAAATTTGGTCATTCTGTACTGTGGTTTGAAACCTTGGACAATTTTGTCTCCCCTCTGCCCAGGATATATATTTGGCAATGTCTGGAGACATTTTTTGATGGTCATGACTCAGGGAGGTAGTGCTACTAGCAGCAGGGATGCTGCTAAACATCCCACAATGCCCAGGACAACTTCCATAACAAATAATTATCCAGTTCAAAGTACCAGTAGTGCAGAGCTTGAGAAACATGGGTCTGTTTGAGTTGCTCAGAAGGCAAGAGAATTTTGGGGCCATACTGGGCCTGTCCCAGCCATAAGCCTCTGTAAGGGCTCTGGGGATCAAAGCCAAGTTCCTTTGGGCTTGAAAGGGCGTTTGAAAGAAACGTGCTTCTACCATTAAAAAAATTTGCCTATTATTTTTGACCAGTCTGGTTATATGGCCCCATTCTCAATTGAAAATAAGGGAAAACATTTAGGTTATTGACTCTCAGAATGCCAATTATGGAATTTTAGAATCATAGGTTTTAAAAATATCAGATCAGGAACTATAGCCAAATCGCCCTATCTTACTTATGAAGACACAGTTGATGAGCATGCAATGTTTTTTGTCTTCCAGGACCCCATGTCTCCCTTTCTAAGACCTTAGTTCCTCCTCTGTGTTGGTACCATATGGGATTTCTGCCTCACTCACTTGATTTTTGTTTTTGTTTCTTTTGTTTTGCTGTTGTTATTGCCATTTCACTGATTATGTGCTGATGCAGCATGTCTATTATTGAGAGCCTTTCCTAGCCCCCGATTTCCCCAACAAGGTGAGCAGCTGGCATCACTTATTCTAAGGAGTACCTGAGAGCCTGAGATGATTGGACTGGCCATTCCAACACACCACCCATCCCCTGGGGAAAAAGGGGTTATTCAAATGGAACCTGCTAGAGAACTGCCAGCCTCCATTTACCCCCACATACATTCTAGTAAGTCCTCACATTATAATGCCTCTGTATTTTCACTGGGAATTTTAAAAATGAGTGAGTTAGAAATGAAAATACCAATTGAACAAATACAAGCTACTCACTTTACTTCCTCGTGACCTTTTTAAAATCTCTCTGAAAAATTGCTGAATTTCCTGAGTTCAATTATTATCTGTAATATGTTTCAAAAATCAACATTTACTCCTCTATTGAAGTAGCCATTCCTATATTTTGAAAGTGCAGTGGTGCCACCCACCTTTCCAGCTCTCCACAGTTATAACTCTTCTTTCCTTATAAACACATGGAATTATATTCCACATCCATTGTAGCTCATGTGTGCATTCACACACGTAGGGGGAAGAGATGTAGAATGATGTTTTCTGATAGGCCACCACCAGCTTAGTTGAAGAATTAACACAGTGGATTCATAACCTTATCAAAATGACTACAATGCAGACCTTTTAGACTGAGTCTCGCTTTTGTGAAAGACAATGTCTGGGAGAGGAAAATCAAGCACTGTATACTGTTCATCAAGAAAAAAAGAGAGTGTGTGTGGGGAGAAAGATGTGCTTGGTTCTATTAATTTGCTCTTTAATCTCTCTGGTTCAGTTCTGTCTCCTGTAAACCAAACAGAGAATCAATTTGCATACAAATGTTACAAAGTACCCAACCTCCATACATTTTATAGTTCTATTAAATAGGCAGGGGAGAAAGGATCTGATATTACTAATAGAATACTTCCTGCCCTTTCCCTCATAAAGTAGCCACATTTTGATACATTTCATAAGGCCCTGGATTGTTGTACTTTTTCATTCTATCTGACTCTCTGACTATTTGCATTCTGATTTGTGGTCAGGACTCTGTGGCCTACAAAATAATTATTTGAAGTGGAGATTAGAAGCTTTAGCACTGGGTATCTCAGAGAAGGGGGCATGCCTTTTCTTCATCTCAAGAGAAAGACATGAAAAGAGGCTGAAATACAGAAACTTACTATTTAAGGGGAGGTGTCATTCATTTAATAAACTAGCCAAGAGATTAGTCAAACCAGCAATTCCTATGAAGTGTAATAAAACAAAAATTATTTGCTGTTTTATGTTGGGAGAGGATAATATTTGGTGACCACTTGTTTTTAAAAACAAGTTGGAATGGGTTTTTCAAATGACTGTTAATCCAATGCCACAGTAAAATATGAGAGGCAGGCATCTAAAATGAGGAAGATTAATGATCCCTGCATGTCATGGAAGAAGAATAATTTTTTTCAATTAATATAAGTAGAATTTATCATAGCCATCTCTGAAGATGGTATGATTCTCCCACTTACAAAAGGACTGTCTGTTTCAATCCTTCTTGAAGAGGTGATTTTTCACTTTTCATTTCTACTAACGTAAGAATGCCAAGCCTTCAGGCAGAAAATTTTAACCTGAGAGACAGTGGATGGGAGAACTCAGCTGTTGAGTCAAATATAAGCATAAATTTAAAAACAAAACAAATGAGGACTGCTCATGAGTTCAGCATCTTCAGCTAACAGAGTTTGGAAAGGTGGGTTGGGGAAAGAGGCAGTCAAAGTTTCAAAAAGGAAATGTTTCCCAGTATGTTCCTGAATAGATCCACTCTGCACCCAAGTTCAGGGCTTTACACACTGAGGTTATAATACTATTGTTTCCAAGCACTCAGCCTTAGTAACCTCCCTCCCTCCTCACAGAAAAAGAAAACAACAGCAAAAAAGGAGAGAAAATGAAATGCTCTGTGTCCAGCGAGTTTGAGTGCAACCTTCCCCGTCACCGCTAGTTGTCACTTGGCTCCCAGACGGGAAAGCTGAGGTTTTCGGCACTGCGGTTAGGGAGAATGCAGTCCTAATTAAACTGAGTAACTCCTAAAGCTTCCCCTTAAAGTCCTCAGCCGAGTGAAAGCCAACATGCAGTGGGGCTGGGGACCAATGGTGGGGGGTGTAGCAGACAGAAGGACAAACAAACCGTAAGAAACAGGCAAACAGCTGCCAGAACAGCGACTGTCTCAGATCTCCACGCACAAGCCAGACACGCTGCGGGCGGGGGTGGGGGGA
>NW_012122932.1:6285746-6313979 GCF_000951035.1 Colobus angolensis palliatus
AGGAGACGGGGGATGGAAGGACCCGATTGCAGTGGAATACAGCACCCCTCTTCCCCAAAATGATGGGACCACGGACAAAGGTAGCCTCTGTACTCTTTCCCCCAATTTCCATCAGAGCAATGTGGTCAGTAGAAAATTGCATACCTGAAGAATACAATGGTCTCCCAAAGGTAGAGTCGAAGAGTATTGAAGCTGTACATTTTTCAGGTCCTTGTGCTTTGTAGTCCACGAGTTATGGGGGCAAAAATGTTTCAAATTGGCACTTACAAAACCAGAAAGCGCTATTGAAAAAAATAATCCAGATGTTAAGGGGAGGCGGGGAACAGGGGCGCGGAGGGAGAGCCCCAGGGAAGTCGGAGCGAGGGGGCTGTAGATACCACGGACAGCGGCTGCTGCGAGGCGTTTCAGCACCACGGAGAGCGTCCAGCCCTGCTTTTCAGGAGCGCGAAGAGTATTGCTGTTTGTTAAACTCCAGCGTGACTGTTGGCTCCCTGCGGCGATGGGGAGGCACGTTTGGGGGTGGGTATATTTCCTTTTTTTTTTTTTTTTTTTAATGGTTGCTCTACAGTTTGCAATATTTAACTTAACCTCATCAAACTGGAAGTTACTGGAATAATACGAAACATTGTCTGTTCTTTTGCAAGTAGTACTCAATTCCTTTTTTTTTTTTTTTTTTTTTACCCCTGTTTTTCTGTTTAAACGGCCAGCTCCATGCAAGGAAAAAAATCTTCTGTGGAGATCAGAGCGTTGGCCTCGGACCGTTGGATTGGGCGAGCATCTTGGGTAAAGAGAACAGAGCTTTATGGCTCTGGGCCGGCTGAGGGGGTTAGAGGCGAGGGGAAAGCGGTTGACGGCGCTGCCTTCAGTTAAATCTCGGAGAGTGTGCCAGGCTGGCGCATCGCAATCCAGTCTCGGAATCTCATTCCCCTGCCTCGGTGCTATTCTGCTGTCGTCTTGCTATTCCTGTTTCCTGGTCCCCGGTCCCTGCCGAATAAGTTATGACCACTGCAGAAAAGGTGTCCCATTGCTTGGGGCCGCAGGCGTCAGAGAGCCCGGGGCAAGTTTCAGGGGCTACCGGGGTCCATGGCTACCCCGCGGGGCTCAGGAGCCCAATGCCTCAGATGCATCTCGGTTTTCTGAGCTCGCTCATCTTCCCTTGGTCAAGACTCCTTCAGATCTTCAGACTTTCTTACTGCATTAATTTAACAAACTGGAGGCGTGGGGGATGGGAGGGGTGACAGCCGATGGGAGGGGGTTGAGAGGATAAAAAAAGGGGGGAAACTCCTTAGTATCTTCAAACCCTCCCACTCGAGGTGTTCATTGGCCCGCGGCTACGAAAACCAGATCTTCTCCCGCTATTCGGCCAATAGCCTGTTAGACTCCGTGTTGAATTTAACGCTTGGAGTGCTGGACGAGATCTGCGCAATCCCCCTCCCACCCCCAAGCTTCTTTCCGTGTAAGCGGTAGGGTAAGAGAGGTTATGGAATTAATCTCTCTAGGTCTCTCAAAAGGTTGCCTTGATTTTTAAAGAATGCAGTTGCATGTGAGTAAAACACATGGTTCCTAGTTAAGACGTGCTCTGGGCTCAATTTATCCTTTTAAAAAGGAAGAGTTGAAGCAGATCCCTGATTTTTTAAAAAGAGCTCTGAAGTTATAATATTTGGCCCCAGAAAGAAAGGAGGAATATCCAAAAAGAAGTCTGGTGGATAAAGACCCCCTCAAGGGTCACCGCAGCAGGGAAATACGAGAGAAATTCTTTGAGCAGTTTCCAGGGTTGAGTGGGAGGTGTTGTGGCTGGCACCCTTTTGAGAGGGAATAAAAACACCTTATTCCAACTGGACAGGAGACAGTTTTATTCGCCTTTTATTTGCTGGGGAAACTGAGCCTCACAGAGCTGTGGCTTGCTCCAAATTGATGGCAGAGCCAAGTTGTACACACAGGGATTGTGTTATGACTCACATTCCCTGTTTTTTCTTCAGCTGTTTTCCCACCTTATTTGAATCTTAGAAGCCAGCTATACATTTCACTCTAAAGCCCATCTGGGGAGATGGAGTTAATCAGATTTTCTCCAAGCTATGGGACTATAGGATAAATACTTTAAAGGATTTTCTGGCTGATTTGAACTCACTGGCACTCTGGAGACTCTCCCTCCCAAGGCTACTGAGAGAGGACAACCCCTTCTCCTTACCCAATAACGTTAGAAACTCCTGGCCGGGCGCGGTGGCTCAAGCCTGTAATCCCAGCACTTTGGGAGGCCGAGACGGGCGGATCACGAGGTCAGGAGATCGAGACCATCCTGGCCAACACGGTGAAACCCCGTCTCTACTAAAAAATACAAAAAACTAGCCGGGCGAGGTGGCGGGCGCCTGTAGTCCCAGCTACTCGGGAGGCTGAGGCGGGAGAATGGCGTGAACCCGGGAGGCGGAGCTTGCAGTGAGCTGAGATCCGGCCACTGCACTCCAGCCTGGGCCACAGAGCGAGACTCCGTCTCAAAAAAAAAAAAAAAAAAAAAAAAAAACTCCTTTGGTTGGTCTCCCAAGAGTACTCATCAGCTCAGTTCCCTCCAAGGCTAGGCCTTCTCCCAAGCAAAAACTTCTGGAAAGTCTTGTTTACTAGCCTCCTACCAGCAGGATTTTCCCTCCCCTCCCCCTGCACTACAATAGCACATCCCACATTACCGGTTCTGTTATTGGCTCCCACAATCTAGAATTTCCATGATATTCTGAGTAGTGACTAAAAAGGAAATTTTGTTTTGAAGGTGTATATTAATATGAGTTGAATACAAATTTAAATATAATAAATAATATATGTATTTATATATATATTCAAGAGCTAACCTTTATTAGCATGGTTTCTATGTGTCAAGAGCTACTGTGAATTCACATAATCTCATTTACTTTTCACAGTCAGACCTTGAGGTAAATACTATCTTTGTGTATGTGTTTTTGCACGTTTGTGAGTATGCTTGGGCAAAACCAGCTTGTATGTTACTGTATATATAAATTTATTTATGATTTGTATTGTGCCTAATTCTGAAGTGGTTTTGATATGCATATGTGTATTTGTACATTTGTGTTTGTAAATGGGTCTTTCTCCACATACACATAGCTGTGTATGTATCTATGTGTGTCTTTGTGGTGCTCCTAGAAATACTGAAACAAGCTGTAAGCTGGCAATTTTGTCCTGGCCCCTCATCTGACTAGGAAATACCTGCAAAGCCAGGTGTGGTGCAGTACGTGGAAATTTGTTTTTCTTTTCCTTCAAGGGGTGCTGTGCATATGTGGCTGTTCATGAGTGTGAGTGGCTCCAAGGCTGTAGCCTGTGCAGGAGGTGAGAGTAATTATTACCTGGCCTGGTGGAGGGGCACCTGTTTGTTAATAGGCCTCTGTTTACTATGCGGCTGATACTTTCATTTAATCAGCACATATGAAAGGAGCATGTGCCAAGTATTGGGGATATGACAGTATATAAGATAAACAGTACAGTATATACTGATAGTGTATAAAATAAACCGTAAATAAGATAAACTTTTGGAACATGCAGTTCCTTCAGAAATTCAGTGGGAAGAGTCCCTCAGGTTAGTTAATCTATACTTTTTACCCTACACATCACACACATCACATATTTATGCCAGGACAGATCTTTCTGTTCTTGTATAGGTCACTGTTGAAAATAAATAACTGTGGGCTTGGCAGTCAGGGATTTATGTCCTTATTTTATCTCTTCCTCAAAAGGTTGGATATGTTGGAAAAATGACTAAACTTCTCCAAGCCTAAGTGAAATGAGGGTAGTAATGCCACTTTTCTCATTGCAAGAAACTGCATGGAATAAATATTTAAGTCTAATCTTATTGTAGCTTACCATGCTATGAAACAAAAATCTTCAAGGAATGGAATGGATTGGCTTCAGCTAATGATTCATTTCTATTGGTAACTTTTCTGTGTAGTCTGACTCCAGTGTAGTTCTAATACTTGACTGGTCTCTTATACATCCTAGTAGCTGGATTTGAACCCTACTAAGTATGAATAAATTTTGACACACAGTGAAACTTATTTTATTACTAGAAAAGGTTCATTATGTTATTCACTCAACAAACATTTATTGAGCATTTACTGTGTATCTGGTACTATTTTTGGCACTGGGGATATAGCAGGGAACAAAACAAGCCAAGAGCCCTATTCTAATTGTATGCATCTTCTATTGGAGGGAGACAGAAGACAAACAAGGAAATATATGGTGAGTTAGGCAGTCATAAGAATTAAAAAGAAAAAGGCAGGGCAGAGAATGGCATGGAGGTGCTATTTTATGTAAGGTGATTAGATCAGAGAATGGCTCCTGAAAAGGCATTTATGTAATTGAAGGAAGTGAAGGAATGAGTCAAGTGAACCTTGGGGGAAGGTGGAGGTAAGGAAAGCTTTCTAAGGAGTGGGAAAAGCAAATGCAAAAGCCCCAAGAGGGGAGTATATTTGCAGTGTACAAGAAACAGCGTGGAGACCAGTGTGCCTGGACAGAGTGAGTGCAGCGAATAGTGGTAGAAGATGAAATTAGAGAGGAAGTTGGGGACTAGAGCAGGTACTACCTCCAAGAAAAGATTTCAGGGATGGCAGGAGCAAAATGAAAGCAGAGAGACTAGTTAGGAGCTACTGAAAAAGTCCATGTGAGAAATTCCTTAGGATAGTCTTGTTCAACACTTTCATGTATAGAAGAGGAAAATTATATACAGAGAGGTTAATAGACTTACCCCTTAGACTCATAGCACAGCTGGGACAAGAACACAAGTACCCTAATTATAGCTAAAGGGTGTTTCAACTATTTCTTTTTGTTTGTGTCAGCTAAGATAAAGGGCATGCAGAAAGAAAGGAAAGTCTGTGAGGGAAGAGACTTTACCTGTTTTTGTTCCTGATATATACTGATATATATCACATATCAGTATCAGATACTAAATAATGTAGTGTCTGACACATACGAGGGGCTCAGTAAATATTTATTGCAAGGATAAATGAGTGAATAAACAGAAGAACAAAAAAATTCAGGCAGAGGACACAAATACGGAGAAAGAGAGTAAGGAATATTGTTAATCACATGAGATTATGTTGTCCTGAGCCAGCTAATGTAATTAATATAATGCCAAGCCTCTGACCATAATGACATTCACAGAGGAGAGTGCTGTATGTTTCAACACTGCTTTGACAGACCTGAATGATACTTTGCAAAAAGAGATATTTGGAACAACTGAGCAGCTTGCCTAATTGTGTTGTAGTATGATGAATAAAGGCCTGAAAATGGTACTGTGGAAGAATCTTTTTCTCCAAAGAAGTAGAGGCTTGCTGCCAGCTGTTTCTAATCCTAATCCAGAATGCTCTTGTTACTTTGTTTTTTGCAAAGCAATTATCTGTTCTTTATGATTTAAAGAAGGGACCCCAGAACTACTTAGGGGATCTCAGTGACACCAGAAGAATTTTAGTTGTAAAGAATAGATGCATAAAATACGAAGAGACCTTTCCTCCCATTTTACTAGCTACTCAGGGTCTGGGAAAGGGGAATGACTGGCTTAAGATACCACAACAAAACTGAGTCTAGATTGGAGGACTCTTAATCTTTCAGGTCATGGTTCCCTACCTTTTTTTCTGTGAGACCTAAAATAAAAGAAGAGGAGGTGCGATCTGTGATGAAAAATATTTCATATCAAAGCTGACCTGCTCAGAGACCAGAGACTCCCCAGTTTTCTTTTGTAGTCAAGCCTATACTTGTACTTGGTGCTCTAACAGCTTACTGTTCATAAGAGACTTTTAGTGATCTCCCTGTGCTTCATTTCCATCTTTCTCTCAAACTATCTCTGCCTCTTTTTCCTACTTTCTTCTCATCTGCCCTTACATGTTATTTCATCTTTATTCAGTTAGTTTTTCTTTCTTTCTCTCTCTTTTTTTTTTCTGAGATGAGTTTTGCTCTTGTTTCCCAGGCTGGAGTGCAGTGGAGTGGTCTCTGCTCACTGCAACCTCCACCTACAAGGTTCAGGCGATTCTCCTGCCTCCAAGTAGCTGGGATTATAGATGTGCACCGCCTTGCCTGGCTAATTTTGTATTTTTAGTAGAGATGGGATTTCAACATGTTGGCCAGGCTAGTCTCGAATTCCTGACCTCAGGTGATCCACCTGCCTTGGCCTCCCGAAGTGTTGGCATTACGGTGTGAGCCATTGCATCCGGCCCAGTCAGATTTTTCTCATTGGGTCTCTCATCTCCTACTGTGTCCACAAAGACTTTTGCAATTAAGAAGGCTTGACATAGGACACACTTCTACTGAGTTTGTTCATTCACTCAAAGCCTTGTTCATTTGTTTAAAAAACACATATATCTTGAACACTGGTTGTGTGTCTGACACTGTGCTGAGGTTTTGCATGTCTAAATAAAGATTTGTTCATTCATTTTTTAATAAATATTTATTAAGTACTGTCTGTGTGCTAGGAACTTTGGAAAATGGTAGCACAAGAAAAGCATAATCAGTGTCATTGAAAGGAAGGAGGTGATAAAGGAGATTCCTGTACTGCATATTTAAAAACCCTTTAATATTGAAATACACATAAATACATATATTTTGATAAATTATTTACAAAATGAACACTCACATAGAACATTACCAGGACTCTAGAGGACTGCCTCTTATCTCCTCCCCAGTCATTATCTGCCAAAGATATCTATTAATATTATTCTGATTTCTGCTACTTTCATTTTGCTTGCTTATGACTAAATGGAGTAAATAATCTTTGTTCTTGAGGGGGATCGATCTGTAACTTTCCTTTTTTAAAAATGCCTTTTTCAGGTTTTGGTATAAAGACTATGGTGGCATCCTCAAGTTGTGAATGTTTTTTCTTTTCTATTCTTTACAAACATCCATGCAAAGTTGTGCTATTTCTTCTTTCAGTGTTTGGGAGTATTCATTGATGAAGCCATCTGGAAATTTCTTAGTGGAAGGTTTATATTTTAAGGTTCAATTTATTTAATATGTATAGAACTATTCTGATTGTACTTGTTCATGTATTGGTTTTAGTAAGTTGTTTTTTTGTAGGCATTTGTCCATTTTATTTAAAATTTACATTTGTATAAAATTTTTTATAATCCTCCTATTTTGTTAGTCTACAGAATCTGCAGTGATGTATTCTTTTTTGTTATATTGGTAATGTGTACTTTTCCTTTTTTATTGATTATCTTTTTGTAGGTCATTAGCCATTGTATTGGTCACTTCATGTAACCAACTTAGAAATTCTTTTCTTTCTTTTTTTTTTTATTATACTTTAAGTTCTAGGGTACATGTGCATAGCGTGCAGGTTTGTTACATATGTATACTTGTGCCATGTTGGTGTGCTGCACCCATCAACTCGTCAGCACCCATCAATTCATCATTTATATCAGGTATAACTCCCAATGCAATCCCTCCCCCCTACCCCCTCCTCATGATAGGCCCCGGTGTGTGATGTTCCCCTTCCCGAGTCCAAGTGATCTCATTGTTCAGTTCCCACCTATGAGTGAGAACATGCGGTGTTTGGTTTTCTGTTCTTGTGATAGTTTGCTAAGAATGATGGTTTCCAGCTGCATCCATGTCCCTACAAAGGATGCAAACTCATCCTTTTTTATGGCTGCATAGTATTCCATGGTATATATGTGCCACATTTTCTTAATCCAGTCTGTCACAGATGGACATTTGGGTTGATTCCAAGTCTTTGCTATTGTGAATAGTGCCGCAATAAACATACATGTGCATGTGTCTTTATAGCAGCATGATTTATAATCCTCTGGGTATATACCCAGTAGTGGGATGGCTGGGTCATATGGTACATCTAGTTCTAGATCCCTGAGGAATTGCCATACTGTTTTCCATAATGGTTGAACCAGTTTACAATCCCACCAACAGTGTAAATGTGTTCCTATTTCTCCACATCCTCTCCAACACCTGTTGTTTCCTGACTTTTTAATGATTGCCATTCTAACTGGTGTGAGATGGTATCTCACTGTGGTTTTGATTTGCATTTCTCTGATGGCGAGTGATGATGAGCATTTTTTCATGTGTCTGTTGGCTGTATGAATGTCTTCTTTTGAGAAATATCTGTTCAAATGGGATCTAATTAAACTAAAGAGCTTCTGCACAGCAAAAGAACTACCATCAGAGTGAACAGGCAACCTACAGAATGGGAGAAAATTTTTGCAATCTACTCATCTGACAAAGGGCTAATATCCAGAATCTACAAAGAACTCAAAGAAATATACAAGAAAAAAACAAACAACCCCATCAAAAAGTGGGCAAAGTAATTCTTTTCTATATTATAAATTTGTTCTCTATTCCATTTATTTTGCTCTCAACTTATGCATTTTTGGGGAGTTTAATTTTGTTATCTTTTTCTGACTTCTTGAGATGGATGCTTAGATAATTAAGTTTCAACCTTCCTTATTTTCATATATATTTTTTTCTGACCTTTGTTTCAGCTGCATTCAACAAATTGTGATAAGATATATTTTCAATATTATTCAGTTCAAAATATTTTCTGGTATCCACTCTGCTTTATTCTTTCATTTTGGAGGTATTTAGAAGTATACTGTTGAATAATGTTATCCCATTGTTCTCTGGCTGACATCGTATCTTTGAAAAGTCAGCAGTAAGTCTTATTTTTGATTCTTTTAAGATAATTATTCAGTTTTTCCCACTGGTGGTTTTAAGGATTTTTATGTCTTTGGTTTTTACGAGTTTTATGTGCTATACCTACGTTTGATTTTCTTTACAAAATCTTACTTGGGGCTTATAGAGCTTTTTTGAATTTATGCCTTGATGTATTTCATCACTAGTCATCATTTCATTACTACTTTTTCTTTATTCTCTCCTCTCCACTTAGAACTCCAATTGCACATATGTTAGGCTTTTTCCTTGTGTCTTGTATGCTGTTAATGCACTTTTCTGCATTTTTTATTCTCTTTTCTCCTCTCTGCACCAATCTCAATCTTCTCTACTTTTTCTACTAATCTTCTCTTTTGCTGTGTTTGATCTGATTTTACACTTGTTAAGTTGATTTTAATTATTAAATTAATTAAATATTAATTTCAATTGCTTTAATTTCCAGCTCTAGTGTTACTACTTGCTTCTTCGTTTCTTTTCTCTTTAAAATGGATTCTTGTTCTCTGGTGACATTCCTCATCTTTTTACCAATTTTCTGGAGTGCATTAATCCTGATTAAATTTCCTGTCTGATAATTCTAAAATATGGGTCATCTATTGGTATGTTTCTATTGCTTGATTTTTTATCATAGATTTTGTTCATTTGTATCTGTTTACTGATATAGTTGGTATTTTTTGAGTGAATGCCTTACATTGTATGTGAAAAATTATAGTGGCACTGGATCATGTTATCTTCTGGGAAAGATTACATTTCCTTTGGGTTGGCAGAGAGAGTATGGACAGATCACCTTGATTTAATAATGGATTAAGATGATTTTAAGTTGTGTTTCAGGCTTCTTGAGGATGTCTCTTTCTGATTTACCTTATTTCGTGAGCATAGCCTATTAGGGTCTTAATTGAAAGCCAATTCTCTGCCTTTCTCTTTGGTGGGCCCTGACTTCCGATTTCTGTTCCCTCAGCTCTGTGAGACTGCCAAAATCATTGCTAAGCTTTTCAATCCTTAGAAGTTGCTTTTTAAAAAATATGTTTATTTTGTCTTGTAATGAAGCTGTCTCTGACCTTCCTCCCTGAAGTATCCCTCCCATCACTGTCATTCATTTTGTTTTATTTTTAGATGTACAGAAAAGTTCTCATATATCCTTCACCCAATTTCTCCTAATGTTAACATCTTATATAATATGGTACATTAGCCAAAATTAAAAAATCAATATTGGGACAGTTTTTTTCTTATTGTTTTTCATACGGTCTTAAGGCAAATGCAGGATACCACATTACATTTAGTCATTGTTTCTCTTTGGTTTCCTACAAATGGTGACAGATTATCAGTCTTTCCTTGTTTTTCATGACCTTCAGAGTTTTGAAGAGTGCTGGTCAGGTATTTCATAGACTGATGCTCAATTTTGAATTTGGTTTTGTCCGATGATTTTCTTTTGACTAGACTGAGGTTGTGAGTTTTTGGACGAGTATCACAGAGATGAAGTGATATTGTGGGGATACATGACATCAACATAACTTATCACTGTTGATGATAAACTTGATCATTTGGTTTAGGTAGTATGTTTGCCAGGTTTCTCTACTATAAACAAAGTTACATTTTTTCTATTCCCATATTCTGTTCTTTTGGAGGTTGAGCCATTAAATCCAGCTCACACTCAAGGAGAGGCAAATCAGCTCCACCTCCTAGAGGAGGTTATTAGCTATGTTTGCTTGGCTCCTCAGCCTCTTACCACGTGTATGTGCAGCTGAGAATTTGGCAAATGCATTATGAGGAATTGCATGCAGAATGTTGAGCTCACTTTTTATGTGTGTTTTTTTTTTTGTTTTTGCGGGGGTATATTGGCTCCTCAATTTTTGGCTGCATTTAATTAATTTTTTTGTCTTCCATCCCAGTGAAACTGCTGTGAGATCTAGGCCACTGCTTTCTGTTTTGCCCTTTTACTCTGTACTGAGGTCAGAAAATGTCCTGAGTGAAGAAAGCACCAATTTAGGATCCACTTTGATGTATTTTCCTTCTCTGTGGCTCTTCAAGTTATGGTTGCTCCCCATTGCCTTCAAACATCTGATTTCATTTTTGATGCGATTGTTACAGTTGTTCTCAATGTTTGTCAGAGCCAAACTACTCCTTCATAGCCAGGAGGCAATGAGGAGACACTGGAAGGTCCCCATTACTCTGCACTATACCCATGGATTCCCTCAACTGGCTCACTTTTGGTCTTTTTGCCTATCTCACCTTATGCTTTCTTCAGGGATCAGCTATTACTTTCTATTCTTTTTCTTCCATCAAGCATTTTTTTTCTCTAGCTGTCACTTCTAGTTTTACATCTAACCCATAGTTCATTCTTCACACAGTTAGTGTTTGCATTGAATTGTCTTTATACTTAGAATGAAATACAATTGCCTATAGGATTTATATGTTCAGCCCTGACCCCCCTCTCTGACGACACTTCCTGCCATTCTCCGCATCTCTTATCAAGCCATAGACTTTTGTTCATTCTTGTTTCCAAGCTACAGATACAGATATTCACACAGTTGGTTCTTCTTGTCATTCAGATCTCAGTTAAAATGATACCTCCTAGATAAAACTTCTTACTCTTCTTCCTGAAGTACTTTCCCCATCACTATTATTCATTCTGTTTAATTTTTCTTTACAGCAATCATCCTTACCTAATTTCTGTTCATTTATGTATTTACTTTTTCATTTTAGAATATAAGCCGTACAGTAATAGGGACTTTCTTCTTCCCCAGTCTATTACTAGTGTCTGTAGTAGTTCTTGGCACATAGTAAGCATTAATGAATGAATGGAATTTTACAAGATTTATTTACATTGTGACTTGCACTGTATTTCATGCTTCTGATACACTCTCTCATGAAATTATCACAATAACTCTATGGAGTAGAGTCTATTATTGTGCCTAGTTTATAGAGGAATAATGCTTAAGGCACAGAGAGAGATTGTCTTGTTCAGTTACAGCAGGTAACTGGTGGTATTAAGACTTAACCTCAAGCCTGCACTTTTAATCCTTAACATCATTGTTTTTAGACATGATCTGTATTATACATTTTAGATCATTAGTTATAATTAGGTTTTCTATTAATTTTACATAGGGCAAATCCTCTCAATTAAAGAATAATTTTCTTGATAACAAAATATGATTTTATTGTGGATTTCCTTTTTGGGTTTCCACCACAAGAGTTTTGAGAATTGACATCTGGATTTTTGTTTTGCTTTTTTTTTTTCTCCTAGCATCCACTTGTCATTCTTCTGATAATAGTATCTGGATTTTCCATGAAGAGCACCCCTCTTTCATCCTCTGTTGGTAGGATTAGCCAAAGATCTCCCGTGCCTGATATAGGACGGCTCAGTCGATATACTCCACCCCCTAAACACCCAATAAACATGTTTATTGCTCAGGAATAAACATGTGACCTGAATCTATCCAATCACAGTTAATTCTGAGTCTTTTGTTGGAAAAAGGTTCACTTTATTTATTTTTCTTTTAAGACTTACCACTTTGAGGATGTAAGTAGGAGAGCCCACTATTCATAAACCATACCCCCACCCACTGTAAACAAAACAAAAAGGATAAAGCCAATACTGAGGCACTCAGAATTGGGAGTTAGAGAGGTATTAGTAGATGCTAGATAATATTATTTTATTGTTTCAGAACCTGCATCCAGTCAGCCTCAAACCACAATCTCATCTGGCCTTTTTGATTTAATGCACCAATTAATTTATTTTGTGCTTAAGCTAGTTTTAGTTGGATTTGTCTCACCCTTACACACCCAAGAGAGCTGTGATTCATACAGTACTTCAGAAGTGCCTGTTGATGGTTGATTGACTATGTGGACATGTGACTTGTACAAACCCTGTGTAGCCTGATGAGAGGTGAAAGGGTGTCTTGCATGACCTTGAAAAAAAACCTCACCATGCCCCTCCCCCAGATCTCTGCTTTGGGCCCTTGACTCTGCATGAGGTCAATCTCTTATTTGTCAGGTGGCGGTAATAACGAGCCAGATGGAATAGTTGCTGATGCTTGGATATCAATTAGTGAAGCTCTAACTGCAGGAAAACCTCTCAGACATGTCCTAAGTGTCTTAATCTCTCAGTGGGCCTTCTCCTCTAAATGCTTAGGTAGCTGGTAATATGTTTGAGCTGTTGATCCTTTCTTTGATCACGTCTTATAGGATTATTCTGAATGAAATGGTGCCGAGGAACTGGGGCTGTTATTTGGTTGTCTTGGCTCACACTTAGGCCATGTTGCTTGGCTCTGGCATTTGTTTTTCTTCTTCCTCTGCTTGTGCTGGATTGGAAGGCTCTCACCAAACATGTGTCTTCTCATTCCCCAGCTCTCACCAAGTTGTGCAAGTGTCACTTCAAGCCTAGGAAAACAGGGTTTAACAATTCCCTGCACACCTGGTAGCAATTCCCTTTCATTGTCATCTTGCACTTCATCCTTATGGCAACTCAGGGATGGTCAGGGCAGATGTTACAAGTTTTATTTTACAGATGAGAGAAATGAGGGGCAGTGAGATATAGCAACAGTGTAGCAGATCCGCTCCAAGGTCAGTGCTCTCATATTATTACAGCGTCTCATAACCCTATGATTATCCAGTTATTTGCTACAACAGATGATCAGTAATATTTCTAATACTTGGCCAGGCATGGTGGCTTATGCCTATAATCCCAGCACTTTGAGAGGCTGAAGTGGGAGGATTGAGGATTGCTTGAGGCCAGGAGTTTGAAATCAGCCTAGGGAACATAGCAAAACTCCATCTCTAAAATATGTATATCTCATACTTTAAGAGACAGCCCAAACAGCATCTCTTCTATATCATCTGCACATATCACCCAGCTAAAAAAACACTCTCTTCTGAACTTGCATAGCACTCTTTCCAGTATCCTTACAGTTTTATAAGTTTCTACGTATAATGTAATCATTCGTGTGTATTTTTATTTTCTCTCCTAGAATGACTAGGTAGATACTCAGATAAACCTACCATAAGCTATTCATAATTGTTTATTCAGAGCATGAACAAGTAAGTGAATGCCTTAATTCTTTATTGGGGGGCGGGGTTAGTGGGAGAAGGTAGAGGTGATATATTTCAAGGGACCAGAATGACTGTTTCCAGAGTACTTAGAGGGCTGCTATGTGGAAGAAGGATTAAATTTGTTATGTGCCATCCAAAGGGCAGATATAAGACCAGTGGGTAGACATTTCAGCTTAATATAGGAATTCCTATAGCCAAAGCTGTTGAAAGGTGAAGGGGATATCTTCTAGGATAAAGTCTGTGTCATTAAAGGTGTGAAAGCAAGTATTGAGTGATCACTTGGTAAGAAGAGTTCAGAGGAGATTCAATATCTTAGGACGGATCAAACTTCCAGGTCCCTTTCTACTTAGACAGTAGTATTTAAGAGATCTACAGTATAATTGGCTTTTGCTTGCTCATGGAAGCAAAACTTATACTCAAGAGGTAAATCCTCACTCATTTAATAAACATATAGGCAGTGGTGCATAGTGACTAAGAATGTGGGCTCTGGAATTCAAGTTCTGGATTTCTTACTTACTAATGTATGACCTTGACAAAGTTACTGAACATCTCCAAACTTTATTTTCCTTATCTGTAAAATGATGGTAATAGTACCACTACTGGGATGTTGTGAAGTCATGCGCAAGGAAGACTTAACATGGTGCCTGGCACAGAGGAAGTACTCAATTGTTATTACTACTAGTTGTTATTGTATTACGACTCAACTGTTGTTACTACTGAGGCTCTACGTCTACTCTTCCTCTCCTACCAGGATCCCTAAACTCTGTCTGTGTCCTGTACTTTCTTGCGGCTGCCAAAGTCCTTCCTTCCTGGTAGCATCTTAGGCTTCAGGCAGAAAAGGTCAGGGAGGTCCCCCAGAGACCTTAGAGCTTGTGCCTCTGATCATATAGTTGACAGCTGACTGTGAGACTGGCGATCTGAGCCTTTGAGGCCTCCGGCCACTTTCCAAAGCCAACAATGCAAGATAAAAACACAATATCGTTTCTCCAATCTCTTCTGGGATCCTGGTTGCCGGCACTCATTAAAGGCAGTTTTCTTTTAGATTTCAGAAGCTGTTTTAAAAGCTTGAGTTTAACATTGGGTTCCCCAAAGGCTAGCAGTAGTTGCTTCTGTTTTTCCCCCAAATCCCTGACCTGAATTTCCAGTGGCTGGGTTATTAGTGCATCAACAAAACATGTTTCCTGGGAATAGAAAATCCATTCTTGTGTTTTGGTCATTTAGAGAATGGCAAGGAAAGATCTCAAGTCCCCAGCACAACCCTTGATGGAGAGCCAAGTTGCTCCCAGAGTAATTCTTCGTTCTACAAGGTTTGAGATTCACTATCAATAGAACAAAATTTACTCAAAAACTTACATAAATTCTTTCTTTATATAAGCTCCTTGATAAGAAATTATTACACATGGTCGATACTTAATAAAGATATGTTTTGTGCACTTTAATATCATCTCCATTTTAAAAAACAGAAATGAGGTAGTGTTATCATTTTTGCTTTAAAGATGAAGAGACACAGAGGGGCAGTAACTTGCCTGCACCCAGCTAGTAAGGATTAGAGTTGAGATCCCAAGGGAGTTCTATCTGATCCTAAAGTTTGGACCATTTATGGTAAATCATGCTGTCTTCTGTTAGGAGAGCTATAGGGAAGGATTTATTATTTATAGAATAAACTTAATAAATTAACAAAACACAGTTGCAGACAATCCCAGATATGATAACATACACATTGAATGAGCTACTGTATCCATCTTCATATTTAGCACTCAGGCTGACCCTGAGGAGTTAATGTTCATGTCACTGGTCTTATAGATAGGGAAAAAGACTCCAGGAGGTTAAGGAGTTTGCTCAGGAAGCAAACTAGCCCAGGGAAGGAAAGCTAGGATGCAAATGCTGCTTCTTGAACAATTGACATGGTACTTTTTACCATGTCACAATGTTAGTTCTATAAGAAATACATTTAAAATATCATCCTCAAAATTTGCCTTTTTAACTTTTTAAAAAGCACTTTCAGAAATCTTGGAGTCTCTTAGTGTTCCAACAAGCTTGGAAGGGCAACTCTTTGGTGTCCTGTTTTAGCAATGAGAGACCTGAGGCTAGGGTTTGCCTACTGTTCAGCAGTGAGACAAGTGAGCAAGATGAATTAGAATCAGCTCTTCTCACGTGAAGCTCAGCTTTGGTCCTCTTCCATTTCATTGTTTGTCCTGCCTCAGCTTCCCAATTCCTTCAGTCATTAAATTTATTTTGATTACTCAGGATCTACAATCTGGTAATTTCTTGGGTCTCTTCTTTCCAGGTGTTCATTCAGTCAACACGCTGTAAGCCAGGTACCATGGCAATTGCAGAGAAAAGAGTTCATAAGAATTCATCTGAAAACCAGTCATCCTGCTTTACTGTTCACCTCTACACACCTTATCTCTCTCCCCATAGGTGTCTATTCTACCTCATCACTCACAAACCAATTGTGTTTTATAGATGCTATGGTAACATAAAGTGGCACTCCTGGTGGGAAAAGGTAAATAACAGGTTATTAGAGATAAGAGGAGTGCTTGGTATTGAGATTAAGGGATTTTCGGAGGCAGATAGTATGTTTTCAAGTGTCTGTTTGGTCCCTTGTGAGCTGTATGACTTTAGCCAAGTTGGTTAACTCTTTGGCCTTAGTTTCCTAATCTGTTAAATGTGCCTAATTTATGGGGTTATTGTGAAGATCACAGGAGATGATTAATATAAACTATTTAAGAAAATGAACGTACTCTTCCATCATTAACTGGGAAGATAAGATTTACATAAACACAGTAATTAAAATACAAAGCAGGCCCTGTGTTTTAATGACTGCAGAATCCCCAGTGCCTATCTCAGTGCCTGGCATACAGTTGAGGTTCAAGGTCCACAGCTATGGGTATCATCTATTGAATGCTTTTATTGCTCTAGGCTTGTGCTAAGAGTTTAGTGTGCATTATGTGATTTAATCTCTACCAACAACTCCTCAGGGAGTATTCTGACTCTCTTGTAGATGTTGCAGATGATGAAGTTGAAGCTGAAGCCTGGAGAGTTCAAGTGACTTACCCAAGGTTATAGGCTATGGAACAGTAGAGTCAGGGTTTGAAACCAGGTGTATCTGACTCCCAAGCCTGTATTCACTCGCATATTTGATTCGTGATTTATTCATTCAGGCAACATTCTTTGAGTATCTTCACTGGGGGAGGTACTGAATCAAGTGCTGGGTATGCAGTAGGGAAGATGGCATAATCCCTGCTCATAAGAAATTCAGCATTTGTTCGTGTCCTTTGCAGGGACATGGATGGAGCTGGAAGCCATTATCCTCAGCAAACTTAAACAGGAACAGAAAACCAAACACTGCATGCTCTCACTTATAAGTGGGAGCTGAATAATGAGAGACCACAGGGACACTGGGAGGGGAACAACACACGCTGGAGCCTATTGGCAGGGGGAGGTGCGGCGGGAGGAAAAGCATCAGGAACAAAAGCTAATGCATGCTGGGCTTAATACCGAGGTGATGGGTTGAGAGGTTCAGCAAATCACTATGGCACGCGTTTACCTATGTAACAAACCTGCACATCATGCACATGTATCCTGGAACTTAAAATAAAGTAAAAAAAAAATCAGCATCTGGGAAATATGACATGGGTGTGGGTGTCAGGGGGAAATGAGTTCAATAAGGGGAGCAGTGCAGGGACCATGGCACACTCCTCCCCTGGACTTGCTGCCTCCTCAGTGTTTCCAAGGGGGAGGATGCGAGGTGAGGGATGTGGTCACCATGGCCTAGAATTCAGAAAACACTTTCTGGAGGAGGTGGATCATAGAGAGAAGGGTGTTCTCCAGAATAAGCTTAGCGAGGGCAAACGGGCGGGGGCAGGACTCCCTTAGGAGACAGCTTTTGGGTCTCAGCAGAGGGTATAGAGAAGAGTAGTGGGGAAGAAAGCTGGAGAGTAAAGTGAAGACCAAACTTCAGAAAGTGCTGAAGAGCAGTGTGAGGAGGTTGAAGGTAAGGTAGGAGTTAGAAATGAAGACAGGCTTCCATGTGTGGGAGCTCCCATACTCAGAGGGCATTTGCTGTAACATGGCAAGGCCATGATGAATTTGTAGCACTTTTGTTTTTTATAAAACAATCTTGTGCCAGAGCAGGAAGCTGTGAATTTCAGGTAGGCGGTGAGCAGGGCTAGAAGAGGTTATTTTAGGCAGTGGGAGTTTGGGGGTCATCTCAGTTCACTGGGACTCAGGTGTCTTGTTTCACTTCTTGCTCAGGAGATTGGGAAGCCTCTGCAAGCCTCAAAGCCCTGAGTGTATTGGGGGTGACTGTCACCGAGGAGGTACGAGGATGGGCCTTGTTTCCTGGATGATTCTGCGGGGGCCAGTACTGCTGCCTTCATGGGAAATCCTTGCAGAGGCCCTGCTGGGCATTTTCTACAGCTGCATTGCAGCCACATTGCCTTATACTGTGATTCCACCGACCAATTGTGAGGTTATTGAGTTATTGAACACCCTGGGAACACCGCAGGTGGGAAGCAGCTCCCGCAAACAGCATTTGCTTCTCTGTGATTACATTGCAGTCTATAATGGAAGAACAGTCTTTATATTTATGTATGGGTTTCCAAATGAAGAAGAGAGTAAGCAGTTGAGAGTATGATGCCTTCTTCTTTCTTTCTTTTAAAACATTACAGTCGAGGCTATCTTTTTCCATTTCCATACCAGTTCTGTGTGGTGTAAAATCGTCGGTGGTCCTGGAGAACAGACCCTGAATTCATACTCGTGTGTGGAGCTAGAACAGGACAATCAGGTTCAGCATTGAGAGTCCTTGATTTGGAGTCACAGTTTCTCATGACACAGTTGCCCAAACGAGAACACTAATTCCCCTGTCAAGGCTCTTCCTTAACTTCTGGCTGAAATCAGAGCAATTGAGTGCAGTCAGCACCAGTCTCTCAGGATGACTGAGGAGGATGCATATCAGTGGTCAAGAAAACAGGACAGTCATCAAGACTTAAATCATGCGGTTTAGTAGACTGAAATATTTCAAAGTCAGAAATGCACAAGAGTAAATGCAAAATGGATCTTCAGTGGTACAAAAGTCAAGAACCACCAGTTCTAATAATTCTCTCTGTCCCCATGTCCCCATGGACTGTTTCTTTTTTGAGTTGAAATCTTGCTCTGTCACCCAGGCTGGAGTGCAATGGTGTGATCTTGGCTCACTGCAACCTCCGCCTCCTGGGTTCAAGCAATTCTCTTGCCTCAGCCTCCCGAGTAGCTGGGATTACAGGTGCATGCCACCATGCCCGGCTACTTTTTGTATCTTTAGTAGAGACGGGGTTTCATCATGTTGGTCAGGTTGGTCTCAAACTCCTGACTTCAGGTAATCCACCTTCCTCGGCCTCCCAAAGTGCTGGGATTACAGGCATGAGCCACTGTGCCCGGCCCCACCATGGGCCTTTTCTAGAGACCCTGCACTACATCTTCTTATCTCCCTCATGTAGAGGAGTCTAAAAATATAACCTTGAGCACTTGGAGAACATTCGAGAAAACAAGAAGGCTTGGATCCAAAGCCCATGACATGATATTCCAGGCCATTCATGATTTAGAAGCCATATTTCTTTTTCGTCTTATTGCCCACTCACCCCTTTATTCAGCAGTCTGGAATGCTGTTTCTGAATTTCATGCCTAATGAAATCCTAGATACTATTCAAAGTCTCTGAAAGGTCATTTTCTCTTTAAAGTTTTTCTTGCCTTCCACCCAGATGTGTCTCTCCTGCTTGTACAAATCTGTGGCACTTTGCTTGTATTATAGCAGTTTCCAGAGTGTGGGCTTCATGGGGCTTATGGCCTAGAAGATGATTTTACATAGACAAAGACCTGGTATTGAATAGAATTGGATTACATGCTGAGAAAGTTAGTCCCTCTGTATTATTTCTGACTACATCAAGAGGAAGGTGTCATGTTGGTGTCAGTGTGATTTTAAAACACCTTTTTGCCCTTTGCCAGGTTTTTTTTTTTTTTTTGAGATGGAGTCTTGCTCTGTCACCCAGGCTGGAGCAGTGGCAGGATCTCAGCTCACTGCAAGCTCTGCCTCCTGGGTTCCCGCCATTCTTCTGCCTCAGCCTCCCGAGTAGCTGGGACCACAGGCACCTGCCACTACGCCCGGCTAATTTTTTGTATTTTTTAGTAGAGTCGGGATTTCACTGTGTTAGCCAGGATGGTCTCGATCTCCTGACCTCATGATCCACCCACTTCAGCCTCCCAGAGCGCTGGGAATACAGGCGTGAGCCACTGCGCCCTGCCGCCAGGTTTTTTTTTTTTTTTCAAATAAAGGAAGAAGACAAAGCAGGCCTCAGGCCCAATCACTTTGGCAGGTGATTGGAGGTAGTTAGAATTTAATAGCACTCATCTAATTATTTTGTTTTTAATTTTTTGTTTCTTTTCTGTTTTTGGCAAGTAAAAGGAGTTTTTTATTTATAAAAGTATGGCAACATGTAAAAAGAAACTTATTTAAGTCAAAAAGTCAGACAATGTGAAAAAAGGATAAATAATAGGAGAAAGTTTTTGCAGGTGTGACAAGTATTATGACGGTTGTATTGCAGTGATTGAAATTTAACTGCAACAAATTCTCTAGAAGTAGACTTGGTTGTGCCTCCTTTGCTCCAAGTCTGTGAGTGCAGGGCTATGCCTCATTCATCTTTAAGATATTCTAGAACAGGAGTTGGCAATCTACCATCCCCAGGCCAAATCTGGCCTACTGCCTGTTTTTGTAACCAACCAGCTGAAGATAGTTTCCAATGGTCAAAAAAACCCAAAAGAATAATATTTCATGACACATGAAAATGACACAAAATTCAAATTTCAGTGTCCATAAATAAAGTTTTATTGGAGCATAGTCATTCATCTATGGCTGCTTCCCTTGACAGAAAAAATTGCTGTCCCCTAGTCTAGGTCACCAGGCATGGAGTCAGGAGGCCTGAGGTTGATCCCTGGCACTTTCATATAGTCACTGGTGACTTTGGACAAATCAAATCCTCTCTCCAAGCCTCAGTTTTCCATCTATAAAACGGAGCTAATAGTAATACCTACTTCATAGGGCCATTGTGAGGATGTGATGCATGGGAATCCACTTCATACACATGAAAGCATCATAAAAGTTTGTAGAGATTTGTAGTTCCTTCAATAGTTCTAATTTTCATTTTGGAAAAGTCATAGTACTGACCTATACCTGCTATAGCTCTTCACATTTTCTAATAGAATCTGGAGAGCTCTCTTATTTTTAATTAAGGAGACCTTATTCTTTTTTATTATTATACTTTAATTTCTGGGGTACGTGTGCACAATGTGCAGGTTTGTTACATAGGTGTACATGTGCCATATTGGTTTGCTGCACCCATCAACTTGTCATTTACATTAGGTATTTCTCCCAATGTTATCCCTCCCCCAGTTCCCATCCCCCAACAGGCCCCAGTATGTGATGTTCCCCTTCCTGTGTTCACGTGTTCTCATTGTTCAGCTCCCACTTATGAGTGAGAACATGTGGTGTTTGGTTTTCTGTTCTTGTGATAGTTTGCTGAGAATGATGGTTTCCATCTTCATCCATGTCCCTGCAGAGGACATGAAAGGGAGAGATTATTCTTTATTTTTTTCTGCTTCCAACATTTATTATCTATTTTTCACTGTATTCATCCTTTTTTTCCCCTCACCCCACCCTTTCCACTCCCCACCCACCACCATCCCCAACCAACCAACCCTACCACATAACCTTTTTCTTTGGAACTTCCCCATCTTGGCCACTATAATCAATTCTTCCCCAACCCCAGGATTTTTCTTCAAGACCCAGTTGTACTTAAGGACGAACTATCAGATCAGAAGCAAAATATGTCTATTCAGTATTGTCCTAGATCTGTTGTGTGTTGTATAAACAGTCTTAACTTCTCTTTGCTTTTTTTCAAATAGAATTGGCTCAGGTTGGGCAGGAATATTTGCATACAATTTCAAGTGTGTAAGAGATAGTTTTTGGATGAAAGATATTTAAGGAAGTTACTTGGCATTTAGTGAGCATTTACTATGTGCTGGGCAATGTGCTACAACATTTTCTACTCATTGTCTCATTACATTTTTAAAATAATTTTAAGAGGGAGATCAAATGATCCCCACTTAATAGACTGGGAAACTGAGGCTGAGGGTTGAAGTACCTAGCCCAAGATCTCCCAGCAGAAGAGTGATAGTACTGAGGCTGGTCTCCACGTGTGATTATATGGAGCTGGCAGACATAGCACTATAAGGCACTGCTACCTTCACCCAGGAAGCTTTCCTTGATCTCCTATCTGTGCTCCCAGTGCCATGTGGCTCCCCCATTCCAGGATGTATGACACTAGATTGCAGTTGCTTGTGTAGTCTTCTGCCTCCTCAACTAGGCTCTGAGCCCGAGGAAGGCAGGGACTGTGTGTTTCCTGTTCACTGATGTATCATCACACCTGACACAGGACTGATACTGAGTGGCTACCTGCAAATGTCTGTTAACTAAATGAATGAATAAATGAGTATAATGGGCATTTATATGGCTCCAAGCATTCACCTTGAATCTAAGGGGAAGGAAAATGATATTTTTTTTCACCAGTAGCAAATTCCTCTGCTACCAAGGAAGCCTTGGGAAAAGAAAGGAAAAAGGAAGTGGGAGAGCCTGAGTGGATTTCAATTGGGAAAACAAGGCAACAGGATATATTATGTAATATGAAAAAGAAGTGGGAAAAAAAGTTGCATGCCATGTATTTGTTTCCAATTAATCCAACATTTATTCAGTTTTACTCTTTTGTATCTTTGTGATTATTGTCATATCTGTGAGTCACCTATATTATTTGCTTAATATTTTCCTTAACATTGGCCCACCTTTAAAACATACATGTATTTATTTTAAAAGGAATCCTCATAACACTACAATAAATGGGAAGCCATGATCACTTGCTTTAAAAAGTAGATGATGTGAAAATAAGTATAACAAAAACAGAAAAAGTAATTACATTCTAGCAAATACTGTTCCCTGATAAAGGACCAGGGCTGGAGACTGCTTTTTTGTTTAACAAGGATGATTAAGAAAGTGGTAGGACAGGGTTAAAGACACACTAGCACCAAACTGAGGCTTATTGGAAAGTAAATATCTTCCTCACTAAATGACTCCGTGTGATTTAATGCGTCTGTGTCTTAAAATCATCTCCTGTACCATGTAAAGTCATTGTTATGTTGATTGGAATATGCTGAGTCGGTGGAAGTAGGCCTGCTCTCTCCTTGGGTGTGATATCTTAGACAATTCTGCTAAAAGCTATCTTTCTCTTGAAAAACAGAGGATGGTTTATTTCTTCCTGTCTTTACTCACAGCTCTGTTCCCGTGAGTGAAGGGAGGGAAGAGGACAGAGGCAAGCTGCCAATGGTCAGTGCCCTTCAGTTCGGAGCCACCTCTGCTCCAAGTCTTAAGAGGTTCCCCCTAGGCCATCACCTGGAGGTGAGCAGCCATCCCAGGCTGGAGCAGGTAAATCAGGGGGTCTTGGAACCTCTGCAAACAAAGCAAATCTACTTGAAGTCACCTTTTCAGCCTAGAACATTTTATTCTAGTGAAATCTTTCTCCTGCCCCAATTCACTCACTGCAAAAACCAACATAATTTATCTTCTGGAGGGAAGGGTGCAGACTTCAGCTTGGGTTTGTTTATTTGTTTTTTTTTTTTTTTTGGCTCAAGCAACAGCTCAGCCTAAATCATTGGAAGAAAAAGTGGGGGAAAGAAGGCTGGAGCAAGTTGCCAAATTGCAAGTTTGGAAATAAAAATCAACATGGGCATTATCTTAAAGGTTAGGGAGAAGATGGCCTCAGTGGTCTTGAGAGGCAGGAAAGGTTTCCCTATCAATGTGCTCTTTGCACCATTTCTTTTGGAATCATAGACTTTTTTTTCTTTTAGGATCAGGAGATCTTGGAGTTATGGATGCCCCCTTTTAGGAAGTGAGGGGACTAATATTTGCTGAACACTATGTGCCTGGAAGGGTGCAGGGCATGCCCCCCATAGTTCTCATCTTCTCAATAACCCAAAGAGGGAGGGGAAGGGTCAGCCACATCTCACAGATCAGAAACACCTTGTCCAAGGTCACACAGACTCTAAATAACAGAGCCAGGACTGGACTGAACTATCCTGATTCTGAAACCTATGTTATTGATATTGCTACCCTCCAAGGATCATGGGAATAGAACTAGAGATTTAAAAGGAACATTGATGCCTCTATTTAATGTTCTGTCCACACAGGATCTGCTCCAGAGTCCCAAAAGATTTATCTTCTATGTGACTCATTGTCCTGTGGAGCCAACCCATTTTACTGATGAAGGACATAATTGTTAATGGACTTTTACTGAAGTGAGCGTTACCTCTTTTCTTATGCTCCATGGACATCTCATCAAGGACCCTTGAAGTGAGGTTACCATTCTTAATGCCCACAGCAAAGGGATCCCAGGAGACTGGACACTGAAGAATCTCATCTTGTATAAAGACCGACCAAGATATGATGGTTTTCCTTTCAAACCTATAAACCCTATGGGATTCATTTCATTCTTTTCCTGCTGCCAGGATATTTAACAAGTATTTCCCTGACTAAGGAAGACATTCATTGCAGAGCAGATGAGAGGACTCCAAGGTGACTTATTTAGGCCATGTAGGGGTGAAAGGCCTATGTTAGGTCAGGCCAAAGGTGCTCACTCCCTGAGATGGGCAAACAACTTGGCTAAGACACCAAAAGATCACAGCTTTCTCCTTAAGGCTTTGTGCAGATGGTGGCACCCACCCTTCCTGCATGTGGTGTTTGTCTGCAGAGGCTGAGGACATGCTAGGGCAGAAGCCAGATGGCTGGGATTTCCCAGGCTGTCTGTCCAGTGAGTAATAGTCCCCTCTCAGGGGCTTCTGGGTGCTGCAGAGGATGTTTCTGGTGAAGAGAGGCTAAAGGGAGGAGACCTGGGTTTTTGTTCTTTGTGCTAATTTATTCTGTTATCTTGGTCCAGACCTTCCTCTCTCTGGCCCTTAGTTTCATTTTCCCTAAGAAGGAGATGTCAGTACTATCTCTTTCAGACTCTGAAAAAAAGAAATATACACTAAGTCTCCACCCTGCCTTGGCTACTTACAATGTGCAGCGTGGGCTTAGCACAGGAGCTGCATGCCTTCCTCTGGAGTGAAGACCATCGTCAGTATTTGCTCCCTGGGGCTTGCCAGCTCCTCTTCCCTGGATCCTGACTGTTGGCTTCAATTCATGGCCACTCTCTGCTCTCCTCCCTGATCCCTGGTGGTGGCCCATGACTACAGTTGCTGATACTAGCTGTGCCACCTCTGGGAGATATTCTGGTCTTGGTGCTAAGACTTACAAGCTGGGCCTGGGGACTGCTGGACCTGAGGTCCTGGAATGACCACTTAGTGGGTGCATTGCTTTAGCAGGTTTCCTAACTTACAGACTTATTGTCTTCTTTTAAGACGTCACCCTTTTTATATCTAAGGGTTGTTGTGAACCTGAACATGAGATGAAAAATGAGGAGGCTGTTTGTAAAGAATCCTGAAAATATGAGGCAGTGCAGTGGGGGTGATTAGGAATGAAGATCTGGCTGGGACAGACTGCCTGGCTTTGAATCTTGTCCCTGTTTCTTCTGAGCTTGTGACTGGGGACAAGTAAACTTACTGTCTGAGTAAGAGGATGCTAGTACTCACCTCACAGGACTTTTGTGAGGATTAACATTTATCTACAGTAAGTACTGAGAACAGAGCTTGACATAGAGCTGGAACTCAATAAAACTGTTCTTGCCCTTACTGTTGTGTTTTTATTACTGCTAGTGTAGGCTGCAGCCTATGTAGAGAGGGAATCTTAAGTGGGGATAGAAAGGATGAAGCAGGCAAGACTTCCTGAAGGAGGGAGGCTTTAGCTGGTTTTTGGAGTCTGGCTAGAGGGAAATTCTAGAGGGAAGGGTGTAAACAAATGCCAAAATTGGAATGTTGGCAGTGTTGGAGAGAGAAAGATGCCCTAGGGAGAAATTTAGCTCAGCAATACTGAGTTATTGAGTGAGTACAGCTTTTCTTCTGGGGCTCACACTTATGTGTGGGATGCTGCTATGGTCTGAATGTGTCTTCCCAAAACTCCTATGTTGAAACTTAATCTTCAGTCTGAGAGTATTAAGAGGTCGGGGATTTTGGGAAGTAAATCATGAGGGCTCTGCCCTCATGCATGGGATTAGCATCCTTTAAAAGAGGCTGAAGGGAGCCTGTTTGTCCCTTCCACCATGTGGGGACACAGCTAGAATGCACTGTCTTTGAAGCACTGAGCAGACCCTCACCAGACACCAAATCTGCTGGTTCCTGGATCTTGGACTTCCCAGCCTCATAACTGTGAGCAGTACTTTTCTGTTGTTTATAAGTTACCCAGTCTATGGTAATGCATTATAGCAGGCTAAACAGACTAAGACAGGTGCCTTTTCGCTTTACTCAGTTGAAGTAAAGGGCTTTGCATTCAGACAGACCTAGGTTTGAATGCTGGCTTTGCTCCTCACTGGCAGAGTCTTTGAGTTAATTATTAACCTTAACCTCCTTGAGTCTCAGTTTTCTCACTCGTAGAGATGTTGAGGGAATTAATTTAAATGAAAAGATTCTCTCTTCCTCCCTTTCCCTCTTCCTCTCTCCCTCTTTCCTTCTTTCTCATCCCCACCTCTCTCCATTTACTCTCCGGGAGAGAGAATCTCTGGCTGCTCCTACAGCTGCCACCTATGAGCACAGCTGGTTGCCAACTCTGGCAGGGTGCCAGGGAGATGGTGCCATGGGAAAAAATTGTAAGTGCCATTGGAACAAGGAACATTTCATAGAATTAGAAAGGTCCAAAAGGTAGGTTTTTACTATGGGTCACAAGCAGGCAGACTCGTAAGAATTTTGTTTTGCTGTGTTCTTTGTTACACCCTCCAGAGTTTTAGCCAGGAGACAGTGTGAGCAGCTTAGCAACTTTGCCATCTGCCCACCCATTATGTATGTGTGTAAACTGCCTCAGTCACTTAAATTTGTGCACTCTGATATAGCTCATTCTTCTTATAGACAAGGAAGCTGAGGTTGAGAGAGCAGGAGTGACTTGCCCAAGGCCATGCAGTGGCTGGGCTAGACAACTGCATCCTTAAACCTGAGCTCATTTCCTCACACAGAAAACAGTGTCAAAAGCAGTGGGATAGGTGTTGTGATGTGGGAAGATGCTTTGCAGTAAAAAGGGAATTTGTCTAATAGGTGAGGTCAGTTTTTCTTAGATTGTTTTGACTGTTCAGTCCAGAATGAGAGTTCCTGTTTCGGATCATGTTCATAAAATCCTGTGGATTGGATGATTCTCACTATCCTTTTAGGCTTGATAAAAAAGATTAAAAAAAAAATCACAGGCTCTGAATTTTCCTGAGAAACTGTGGCTTCAGCTCCCCTACCTCCTTCAGGGCCCCTCCCAAGGGAGAGTTTTTAAGCATGATGAATTACTGTGGTCAGCTGCGGCAGCATGCCATGCCCAGGGGAGTGGAGCCCTCAGCAACTTGGCCAGCCTGCCTCTCTCCAGCAGGGCAGCCTGCTGCATGCGTTCCTGCACAGACACTGTCACTGCTGCAGCATTTCCTCTGTCCCAACAGAGGCATCACAAATCTCTGAGAGGAACACGTCCACTTCCTGGCCTGGTAGAGCAGAGAGCAGAGGTGGATATTGCAGATAGTTGGGAGAAATTGCTTCTGGTTGCCTGGAGCTTGAATTACCTCCACCGGACTTGGTTGTTAGGTTTTGCATTGTTTCCTATAGAATGAGCTCAACTGGAGGCCATGCTATAGACACACTTGGTGCTGGTCATTCTGTCCCATAGACACAGCCAATTCTTTGCCATTCATTTAGCAAGTGTTTCTTGAGCCTCTAGTCTCATGCTATATGCTTTGGGGGATACATAATTGGCAGATAAGTTTCTGTCTTCCATAGTTACCTTCTAGTTGAAGAACATGTACTGAAGTTAAACAATGTTATAAGCCTATGGGAGAGACATCACTAGGTAGACATCAATGTATACAGTAAATGTTTATTAACTGCCTACTGTATACTGTGAGCTAGGCATTGGTTTATCATTGGCTGAAGTTCACTGGTCAGGGTGCACGAGGGTTCTGGGAAAAGGAAAAATCTCAGTAGGGTGCAAAGTTTTATTATTCTAATAGCAGCTAAGATTTATTTATCCCTTGCATGGTATTAAACATATTATGTAGATACCAATATTATCCTGTGGAGGAGGGACAATCACCATCTCACTTTACAGGTGGGCCCACGAGTCCAAGAACTTCCCATAAGTTGGTGATCCCAGTGATCCAGTGCTGGAATCAAACCCCACATCTATCTGACTTCAAGGTAGCAATCCCTAAAGGCTTGGCTCTTCTAATGGGAACTGAGCTGGAATTTGAAGAAGAAGCAGATCCAAGAAGGAAAGATTCTCATGAGTTGAACAACCTCAGAGCTTTGAACTTTGCTAAATAGTTCAAGGTT
>NW_012122932.1:6320214-6334740 GCF_000951035.1 Colobus angolensis palliatus
AAAAAAAAAATAAATAAAATAAAATAAATAAAAAAAAAGAAAAAGAAAGAAAACTGGTATCAACATAACCTTCTAAATTGTCCTTCAAGCTGGGCCAGCTGTTCAAAGCAAGAACATTACCTCCTCCATTATTACAGTTATTCCTGTAGAAGAATAAGTAAGAAGTGACTCCATCTTCCCAAGTGCATTTTCTCTATACATCATATTAGGTCCTGTAGGCTGCCTCCTCCGCCCGGGTACTACCTGCATGAACTTGATATGAGCTTTATTAGGACTTAGTTTCTTTATAATTGGGTATGATAATTACCTTTGAGGTGTTGTGAAGATCAAATAAGATAATATTAAACACACGGTTTCTAGAACAGAGGAAGTACCAAAATAAATTTGCATTGCTTAATTATTACTCTGTATATTATATTTTGCTTATATTTTGACCTCCTTGCCAGACTCTAACCTTCCCGTGGTATTTTTTTTTTAACCTCATGAAATGTAATTTGAGGCCTGAAATACAGTATTAGGCAAAAACTGATTGGACATCTAAGAAGGAGTTTTCATATTTACATTGGGTGATGCTGAGTAGGAGTTCAGTTAGCCATTAGCTTCCTGCGTGTCAGTTATGTTTTCATTTGTTCACTTTTACTCTTACCCCCTGTCACCAATCATAACTCATTTCCTACTAGGGATGAATAATGGTGCCAGGAATTAAAAAGAAGTTATAACGGAGATGCTTAAAACTACAAAAAAGTAGAGAGAATAATATAATACTATTACCCAGTTTTAGCAATTATCAACATTTTGCTAATCTTACTTTAACCATTTTTTTTTAAACTGGAGTATTTTAAAGTAAATGCCAGAATCATGTCATTCTGCCTATAAATGCTTCATATGTAGCTTTAATTAATAAGGACTTCAGATTCTTTGTGCCTAGCAGCATTTCCAATAATCCTGAATAGCATTGGTAACTAGTCATACTTAACACTTCCCAGATTGATTCGAAAATTGCCTTTTAATAATTGCTTCATTGAAATCAGGATTTAAACAAGGTTCATGCATTGTATTGGGTAATTATGTCTCTTAAGTCTCCTTTATTTTTTAATGGTGTCCCCTTCTCTCCACCTTTTAATACCATTGGCTTGTTAGAGAAATTGGTTCTTTTGTAGATTATGAATTTAGTTGATTACTTCTTCCTGGTGTTATTTAAGTTTTTCTTTTATCCCTTCTTGTTATTTAAGTTGTTCTTTTATCCCCAGTATTTCCTATAAAGTGGCAGTAAGTTTAGAGTATGATTATATTCAGGCTCCATTGTTTAGCTAGATGACTTTGTACATATTGTGAGTATTGTACTTCCTTTTCTACCACATTCTGGGTGTGTAATGTTAAGTCGTCCTAATCTGCATGATGTCAATCTGGTCCCACCATGGCAAAGTTCTCCAGTCAACCTTTCACCTAATGAGTCTGGCATGCCCTGATCATCCTGTCTAGGTCCATCTTTTCATTAGTGGTTGCAAAATGGTGATTTTTCTAACTCTTTTGTTCTTTCTAGGCCTTTTTTATTTATTTTTTTTATTTTTTCAGGCCATCTTTTGATTTCCTCTTCTATCCTAATCTATTTTTCTTTTTTAACAGAACCTAGGAACATTCAAATGTGGACATGTATGGGGGCTACCAAATTTAGTTTGTGGATTGGAGCTGAACTGGCTACATAAAAATCAATGTGATGTTTATAAAAATACAGATTTCAGGATTCCACTCCTGTGGATTCTGACTCAAGAGGTGGGGAGAAAGAATAGGAAGGGTTCTTTGTTTTTAAATCAAGTTGATAAAATGTAACCAGTCCAAAAGAGGGGGAGTTTTAAAATCCACCATCTAATATTGCAAGAGATGAAGTTTGCTACAACATTTGCATGTCCTTTCTGAATAGGACACTAGGTTGGGGACAGGAGGGGTGAGAGGAGCTGAAATGAATTGGGAATGTCCCACGGATATTGTGGCCTCCATGCTGCCCCTTTCTTGGAATTTGTAGCTACACTTTCTTTGACTGATCCTGGTTTCCCTCATTGCATGAACCTCAGAAGCTTCAAACTGTATCAGTGTATGATTCCTTTGTACCTCTCTCCAGTCTAGATCTAATTACTACAAGCTGTTGGGACTTGAGCATGATGACAGAGGATTTTCTAGGATTATGCTCAACATGTGACATTCAATTACTGCTCCCCAGGAGGGTGGAGGTTAGCCAGGCAGGGAGCTGGTAGGGATGGATGGGATTTCCAGATATGGATGGCAAGGGGCTCAATTTCTGGGGACGCTAGAGTCATGCTGACTAAACTTTAGTGCCAGCTTGTTAAAAAGAAAATGCTGGAATCACAAATCTGACCATAGGTTTCAGTATGTCTAGGAAAGAACCCAGGAGTTAGCATTTTTTAACAATCTCAGTATTTAAAAGGATTCAATAAAGACTGCTCTGGTGGAAACAGGGGCATGGAGTTAGTCCATTCAGCATAACCGCTTGCTTCTCTCATCAGACTTTAGGTTGCCTGCCTCCCGACATCCACGTACAGCTGCAAGCTTTCATAAAACCACTTTGAAAACCACTGGGCGGGGTGATGGCTGAAGTTTCTTCCCACTCTGACGTTCAGTGATTCTGGGTTTGATCGTGTGGCAGGGCCATGATAGTGCTCTCATCCTCACCAATACTGCCACATGACTGAGGCTAGGGGAGCAGAGCTCTCCCTCCCCTCATGCACAGTGAGTGGTTCAGAGGAGAGCTTGTAGCCCGGTTTAAGCTTGAGTCTCCTCTAAGAGGAGTAAGAGCCTCTTACTATCTCAGTGTTGTAAGAAGGAGGATCTTAATTGTCCTCGCAGATAAACATGAGCACAAACCCAAATCCTAAGTAGCTCACTTCTAACGAACTTACAGGAGTGAGAATGCTGTAAGGCACCTCATCCTGCTGAGAAGAAATCTAACCTAAATGCATGTCTGCTGATGGGGTGAGAGGGTGGGGTGGAGCTTTTCACGTTCCTACTTTAAACAATGCATGGTGCTGGGTGTTATGCAGTAAGACAGGCACAATTCCTTCTTCAAGGAACTTACTTATTTGGGGAGATTCTGACATATGAAAAATCAATAAATTAACAATATATGGCAGTATGGAGTGCAAAATTGATGTTATAAACAGAGAAGAGACTTTTGAGGAATACACTAATAAAGCTGAAAGAATGGATTGAATTTATTATTGTTCATAAAAAGGGGTATATTATATATATATATACACACACATATATATATACACACATATATATATACACACATATGCACACGTAGTTGTTTATTAGAAAACACAGGTGCTGTGTCTCTTACAGAAATTTAACTCACATTAGTATAAGAGGAAATCTATTAGAGCATATAACTGAGAATTTCAGGGATCATTCCAGCTTTAGCCATGGCTGGATCCTGAAGCTCAGTGTCATTAGGGCTCTCTCTTCACTTCCTGGCTCTGTTTTCTGATCTGTCTTGCCTTCATTCTAAGAAAGGATTGCTTCATACACTGGAAGCAGCATAATGAATCTCCCAATACTTCTTGGCTAATTATGGTCTTTTTAGCTTGACATCCCAGAGGACAAGCAAGCTCCTCTCCCTTACAATGCTGAGATAGTAAGTCTCAGAGGAGATGAAAGCTCACTTTGGGCCATGAGCTCTCCTCTGAACCATTCACTGTGCATGAGGGGAGGGAGGGCTCTGCTGGCCTAGCCCGAGCCATGTGGCAGTATTGGTGAGGATAAGAGCACTACCATGGCCCTGCCACAACTGTTTGGGTGAGACGGATTGTTCCTCAAAGGACAAGTAGCAGGCAGGCATGCAAATTCAATAGCTTTCTTCCCAAAACATGGAAATAAGAAGGAACAAAATCACAGGTACTCTAACACAGAGGAGGTACACACACACACTCACAACACACATACACACACACACGCTTATGTGTATCCAGAAAGATGTTCATGCTACTTTAAGTGAAAAACTATAATAGAAACAGTTTATACAACATTTCATTAAAAATTTTAGTGTGTTTATTCTATTTGAATTTGCGTAAATATGCATGTGTTGAAAATATAAAACTGAAATGTACTATTTATTGTAAAGAGTTTTCCCCTTGACAATCATGAACGTCATTCCTTGTCATTAAATATCATCCTATGTTACTCTTCTCAGGCCTGCGTTGTGTTAAGTGGTTGTAGGATGATTCGGCTGATACCAGGGTTCATTTAGGAAAGCTGGGCAGCATTGCTAGAGCAGGCGTTGGGATCTGCTGTCCCTGCTTACTTGTATTTTAGGTCAGAGGATGTCTATCTGGCATCTCCTTTCTGGGTCCTTTCCGAAGGGACCCAGCTACTCAGTCCCAGGCAAGCTTGGGGAGTTGAGTAAACAGGAGTGTATCGACTACTTTTGAAATAGGAATCTCAAGGCCCAGGCATTTATATATAGCCTTTGTCTCAGCAGTCCTGTGTGAAGCTGGCATTTCTGGGGTCAAGGCAGAAAAGATCAGGGACAAGTCAAAGCTGTAGGAATTTGTTGAACGAAAGTAGGTTGTTTCAAAGCTGAGGTTTGGATTTGGGCTTGACGGTAAACTAGCATGACTCTAGAGAAGCTGCGTGTGCGCCAAGGCTGCTGTTGTCTCATCTCTCTGGTGGGACTGTTGCAGGTGAAGCAGCTGCAGATGCCATGGACGAGGGGAGGGAAGCACACTTGGGCTGAGATGACTGCCTTTGCAGTGGCCTCTCTGACAGCACTACAGCTCCAGTGGAACATCTCCTGGACACTGTGTTGGTCTAGTGGAGGGCACAGTTTTGGTGGGTCCCCCCACTTCACTTCTAGGGAAGACTGACCTATTCATTAAGATGCCCTACCCAACACACACAGCGAGGTGCTTAGAGAAACGGGGGTGCTTCTCCCCAACCTCAGAGTAGTGCCTTCCAAACTAAAAAATGTAAAGAAGAAAAGAAAAAAGAATAGGTAGGAGGTGGGTCCCTTTCTTTAAAGGAAATTGTGCTTGGGTAGAAAAACACAGGGTTGCTGGTAAAGGCCCTGTGGGTAAGTCTACCTGGGTGTGACTCCTGCTCCCCTTCCTGCTGGATGGCTTTGAACAAGTGACTTAACCTTTCTAACCCTCAGTTTCCTCATCTCCATAATGGGAAAAAGACTAACAGCTACCTCACAGTCTCTTGGGATTATGAAGTAAGATGATACACATTAAAAATACTCACATGAAACCTGGTATTAAGTGCTCAATAAATGTTAGCCGATACTATTAACAGATATTAGAGAAAAACACAGACTTGCCTTGATTGGAGCAGAGGTAAGAATCCTGTCTTTTCTTGTCACTGTCACATTTTTGGAGTCTCAGGGATCTAGGGAGTTTGAAAGTTAATTTTTAGAACGTTGTATATTATACATGTATAGTTACACATGGGAAGAGGAGCAAGCCATACTAGCATGTCATATTAGAAATTGCAACTTGCACAACATGGTAAGATCCCGACTGTACAAAGAAAAAAATGAAAAAAATTAGCTGGATGTGGTGGCACATGCTTGTAGTCCCAGCTACTTAGGAAGCTGAGGTGGGAGGATCACTGGAGTCTGGGAGGTTGAGGCTGCAGTGAGCTGTGGTCAAGCACTATACTTTAGCCTGGGTGACAGAGCAGGACCCTGTCAAAAGATAAATAAATAAATAAATAAAAGTGCACTAAACTGGAACTATGCACTGCATTCTAGTCTTGATTCTTTCATAAACTCACTTCAAGACTTTGAGTTACTTCATTTCTCTGGGCCTCAGTTTTCCCATTTGAAAAATGGACTTTTAGGTAGCTGGTCTTTAGACTACATCCTGGTGAACTCAGGTTTTAGAGAGGTGCTGGTGATTGCTAGAGGACTGGAGGGGATTATAGGATTACACTAATTATAATCAGCTTTGCTAGCTGTTTTCTGAGGGTTCTTGCATCTCTTGCATGGTACAACACGAGACTGGGAATCCAGGGGGGCAATTCTGTCTTCTTATCCTAGCATTGTTTTGATGGTGGCTTGCATAATCTCATTTTAAAGATGAGCCACGTCAGACTCAAAGGGCTCAAGCAGTAGCCCCAAAGACCAGTAGCTGGTGCCAAGGCTCAATATGTATTCTGGAAAAACACCTCCTATTCCAGTGCTCATTTCACTCCATTGCTTTACCTTTTGTAACTCCTGGACACTGCGTTTTATAAAATGAGGCTGACACAGGCTGGGTGAATTCAGTGTTCCTGATCAGCCACCCATCTTAAAATAACACCATCTCACTGTGCTCACATCTCAGATACATTTGTCACAAAAGAAGGGCAGATAGACATTCAGCCTTCATTTGACCTTTAAATTACCTTCTTTTTATCAGCTGTGGCTGATCAGCTGCTCTTTTTGAGAGCAGGTGGGTTGACATAAGATTGATTGGTTTTCTCTGCAAGGAAGTAACTTGGCCCTTTCCAATCCCCTGACCTGCAGAGGCCCTCTGAGCTCTGAGATCCTCAGCAAGAAACAAGAACATGGATTAACAAGGCAGAATGAGGGGACTCTGTGCCTGGATGCAGGACAAGAAGAGAATAACCAGTGAGAACTCAGAAAGAAGACCCGTCCTTGGGACCTTGCACAAGTCCCTCAGTTTCTCCTGTCCCCAAATCCTAGGGTGTTTGTGACAATCAAATAAGAAGTTATGTAAGTACATAGAAACTTGTCAGCCCAGTATGGGCCACTGCAGGAAGTTTTGGACTTGGAAGCCACTGTGTTGTGGTGGAAAAAGTGTGAGCTTTGGATCTAGTACCAAAGATGGGTTTGAATCTCAGCCCTGGTGATATGTTTTGGCTGTGTCCCCACCCAAAGCTCATCTTGAATTGTAGCTCCCACAGTCCCCACATGTCGTGGGAGGGAACCAGTGGCAGGTAATTGAATCATGGGGACATGTCTTTTCTGTGCTGTTCTCGCGATAGTGAATAAGTCGCCTGAGATCTGATGGTTTTATAAGCCGGAGTTGTCCTGCACAAGGTCTCTCTTTGCCTTCTGCCATCTGTGTAAGATGTGACTTGCTCCTCTCCTTCCACCATGATTGTGAGGCCTCCCCAGCCATGTGGAACTGTGAGTCCATTAAACCTCTTTCCTGTATACATTACCCAGTCTTGGGTATATCTTTATTAGCAGTGTGAAAATGGACTAATACACCTGGCACTGACAAGAAAAAAAGGTTAAGGTAGTTGTGAACCCTTGAGCAGGTCACTAAACTCCTCCGTGCCTCAGTTTCTTCATCTGGAAAAAGGAAATAATAATAATGCTGAATGTGTAGGATTATCATTAAGTTAGGGTAATCAACTTGCCTGGAGCGTTATCTCATAGTCAGTGCTTAAAATGGTAGTTTTTGTTACTGACATGGAAATGATTTATAAAACAATGGCCTCGGGGCTTATAAGGAGCAGTGTTTATTTTATTGGTGAACAGGATGTTCTATTTCTGTTAGACCAACCGATAACAGTTACTTCATGAAGAAGAAGGATTTTGAGTGGGATAGAACACTGGAGTTTTCTTTGGTGGTTTTGTCTGGTGGGATCTATTTAATTGCATTCTGCTTAGAACCAACTAATTGTTGAACAGTGCCGCTGATCACGCACTAGCTAAGAAGGCCATGTGCAAAAATATCTAGAGAGGTCCTAGCTATTTGGGAGCAAGCCCATCATAAGCCAATATGTGACCCAGCTGCTGATACAGATGAGCCACTCTTGGAGCTCATTAACAGAAGTAGTAAGCCTAAAATAAGGGAGGAGATGGTCCTTCTGCATTCTCTTCTGGCTGGGATACACTTAGAAATATGGGTTCGGTTCTCTAAGAGTCTCATCGTCAAACCTGAGTGTGTTCTGAAGAATGTGAGTGACAGAGGAAGGATGTGGAGACCTTGCCATATAGAGGACAAGGAAAAGGATGAGAGACTTTTCCCTGGGAGGTGAGAATATTCACGGTCATCAGTGACTTTAAATTTCTGAAGGGCTGCCACAGGGAAGGAGGAGATGTTGGAACACACCGTGGGTGAGTGGAGGTGGGGTCAGAGTCTAGCAAGCTTGTCCAACCCGCCTTATTTTGTTGTTCTGTTTTGTTTTGTTTTAGACTTTTAGCAGCCTGAAGCCATGGTTTTTAGTTTTTGTCTCTAGTGAAATGTGGAAAAGAGGGAAGAGGAAGGGGTTTTGCTGGCCCAACCAGAATCAGAAACTAAGAACCCATAATTATATTATCTCCGTTGGACACCCCTGGATGTCTTTTGGACAAAGTCACAAGGAGGAATACTCAATTTAGGAAGATGCTGAATTGGGCCATCTTGTGAGACAGTAAATCCCCTGGCAGCTGAGATATTCAAACAGAGGCTAGCCAAAGTAAAGCAGTAGATGGGGAGGAGGTTGTGGGAACAGGATTTGATGTTAAATCTGGGTTTAAATACTGGTTCTGCTGTGTGGGCAAGAAGTAAACGTCTCTGGATGTACTTGCCTTAGCGATGAAATGGAGACAGAGCTTACACTACTGGATTGTGAGGGGTTAAATGAGATAATATATGTAAAACCCTTAACAGTGGCTCTTAGCATTATTTTGGTTACTTATCAAGGATGAGCTCACCAGGGTTTCCTTCCCACTCTACATTTCGGGATGCTATGAATGAAACAGGCCACTGCATTTCTCCTTGATTGTTCTTTGTTCTCCACTTCGAACCAATTGCCGTTTCATTGCATTTTGTTAATAATATAATTCTAGAGAAAGCTGGTCTGCCATGACTGCTTTTTAGTGTTTCTTCCTCATTAATTTAGATCTTCTCCAGGTAATGAACATTTTTGCTTAGAAGTTCATTAATTCTCCCCTCCCCCACTCATTCCAGCAATGCAATTTAAACAGCATTAATCCAGTATTTAGTGAGAAAATGGAGTTTTACAATGAGAAACACTCAGTTTGAGACAATCTTTTTTTCTCCTTAAACAACTTTTTAAAAAAATCCTAATTTAATGACGAATTATCATCATTTGTGTTGGAAGAAGGTTTGAGAAGAGAGGGAATAACAGATGAGGGTTATGAAATTTTAGAGCTAGACGAACTCTCATCTGGCCTCTCGTTTTTTTTTTTTCTTTTATTTATTTATTTATTTATTTTTATTATACTTTAAGTTCTAGGGTACATGTGCATAACGTGCAGGTTTGCACATATGTATACTTGTGCCATGTTGGTGTGCTGCACCAATCAACTCGTCAGCACCCATCAACTCATCATTTATATCAGGTATAACGCCCCAATGCAATCCTTCCCCCCTCCCCCCTCCCCATGATAGGCCCCAGTGTGTGATGTTCCCCTTCCTGAGTCCAAGTGAACTCATTGTTCAGTTCCCACCTATGAGTGAGAACATGCGGTGTTTGGTTTTCTCTTCTTGTGATAGTTTGCTAAGAATGATGGTTTCCAGCTGCATCCATGTCCCTACAAAGGATGCAAACTCATCCTTTTTTATGGCTGCATAGTATTCCATGGTGTATATGTGCCACATTTTCTTAATCCAGTCTGTCACAGATGGACATTTGGGTTGATTCCAAGTCTTTGCTATTGTGAATAGTGCCGCAATAAACATACGTGTGCATGTGTCTTTGTAGTAGAATAATTTATAATCCGTTGGGTATATACCCAGTAGTGGGATGGCTGGGTCATATGGTACATCTAGTTCTAGATCCTTGAGGAATTGCCATACTGTTTTCCATAATGGTTGAACTAGTTTACAATCCCACCAACAGTGTAAAAGTGTTCCTATTTCTCCACATCCTCTCCAACACCTGTTGTTTCCTGATTTTTTTAATGATTGCCATTCTAACTGGTGTGAGATGGTATCTCATTGTGGTTTTGATTTGCATTTCTCTGATGGCAAGTGATGATGAGCATTTTTTCATGTGTCTGTTGGCTGTATGAATGTCTTCTTTTGAGAAATGAGAAATGTCTGTTCATATCCTTTCCCCACTTTTTGATGGGGTTGTTTGTTTTTTTCTTGTATATTTGTTTGAGTTCTTTGTAGATTCTGGATATTAGCCCTTTGTCAGATGAGTAGACTGCAAAAATTTTCTCCCATTCTGTAGGTTGCCTGATCACTCTGATGGTAGTTTCTTTGGCTGTGCAGAAGCTCTTTAGTTTAATGAGATCCCATTTGTCAATTTTGGCTTTTGCTGCCATTGCTTTTGGTGTTTTAGACATGAAGTCCTTGCCCATGCCTATGTCCTGAATGGGAAAGGATTCCCTATTTAATAAATGGTGCTGGGAAAATTGGCTAGCCATAAGTAGAAAGCTGAAACTGGATCCTTTCCTTACTCCTTATATGAAGATTAATTCAAGATGGATTAGAGACTTAAATGTTAGACCTAATACCATAAAAACCCTAGAAGAAAATCTAGGTAGTATCATCTGGCCTCTCGTTTTAAACATGAGGACATGGGTCCCAGAAAGGTTGACTTATGAGCTCCAGGACACTGAAGAGTGAATGGCACAGCTGGATTGTGAACCTCTTCTTGCTGTCCAAGCTACCTTCTGTCTGCTGGGGTGGTGGCAGGCTTGGGTTGTGTTCTACCACTGTCTAGTCTGAGCTTGGCAAGTTTTTCAGCTTCGGTGAAGCTCAATTTTTTGATCTGTAAACTGCCCATGTAGTAATAGTTCCTCCCTTGTCAGTGTTAGGGGTAGGTTAATGTAAGTAAAGCAATTACAAAATTGCTGAATCTGGTAGGTATAGCAAGCCTGTTGAATGAAGAGACAATAATTTAAGGTCATTACTGTTTAGAGTTATAATTTACCTGAGTGCTTCCCATGTGCTGGGCCTTTGCTGAGCTCTTCCAAACCACCCTATGGATAATAGTTTTCAAGGGCTCTGGCTATTATATATCCACCCTATGAGGTAGTAGAATGGTGCAAAAGTAACTGCTGTTTCTTCTATTACTTTCAATGGCAAAGACCGCAATTACTTTTGCACCAGCTTAATAGTCTAACATATTTCTACTGTTATGAGAACTCTAGAACTTTTATTTCCCCATTCCTGTCTTGTTTGTTACCCCCCAAACCTCATCCATTTCCTACAGGAATTAACAATGAAACCCTTAAAATGGAAAGTTCTCGGGGAGCTGTTTGAGAACAGTGGAGTAGGCAGTTCCTGGGGGAGATGCCTGTTATTTTACAGTGAAGGGTGAAGATAGCTCACAGTGTGGGGTGGGGCTTGGCAGCTGTGAGAAGCCAAGGGAAGCTGGGTGAATCACTGTGGGTACAGGAGGAGTCTGACTAATCATACCTTATACCAGTGGTTTTCCACTGGAGACAGTTTTGTCCCCTGGGAGACATTTGACAATGTCTGAAAACATTTTTTGTTTTCATGGCGGATGGGTGATACGTGGGTGTGATACTGGTGTCTAGTGGGTAGAGACCATGGTTGCTGCCACATTCCCTTAAATGCACAGACCAGCCCCCCACAACAAAAATCTATAGCCCAAAATGTCAACAGTGCTGAGGTTGAGATACCCTGTCTTACACACATACTATGGTTTGGTCTTTATGACAAAGTATAAAGTATAAGGAAGGGAGCCGATATTGAATAAGGGTAATAGGATGTCTTCTGTGCCAGGCATTACATTGGGCTAGAGTCGGGAAGGCAGATTTTAACTGCCTGATAACTTGATCAGTGGGTAGGAGCCTCTTGGATCACTCTATTGACAAGGATTCTGAAGCACAGCAGGGAAGAAGGCTGCAATCAATGGGCTGCAGTGCTGCCACTTTTCAGCTGTGTAACGTTGAGCAATTACTTAACCTTTCTGTTCCTCAATTTTCATGTCTGTAAAATGCTGATGATAGGAGTATCTACCTTATTGAGTTGCCATGAGGATCAAATTAATTAATAATTTAAAGAGCTTTTCAAATTGTGCCTGCTGTGCAGTTAGTTATCATCATCCTCATTATCAGGAACAAAACAATCTTGCCACATATTTACCATCTTTGTTTTGTTCAAATTATACACAGTCTCATATAAGTAGATATATTAGATATGTGTAATTTAACATGTGTAATTTGCCCCATTTTTAGGATTAGGAAATTTTGTTTCAAATTGGGTAAGAGGACAGAGAACTGATCTAGAATGTTAAACTAGTGGGTGAGCTTTTATAGACAGTGTTGTCCTAGTTCACGAAGTGTTTCTTCAACCAGTTTTATCCCTTGCCTAACCCTGAAATGTGTATATTGACCCTTGGGGGCTGATCTTCATTGCGAATTTGTATTGTTCAGTTTTGTCTTGAGCTGTGTTCTTGTGAGGCAATAAAGATTGCTTTGGCACTTACTAATATGACCTGTCCATGGGACTTTCAGAAAAAGATAGGTGTGGAGTCACTGAGACCAGGGGCTTACATACAGGCAATCCCCATATGGCATGTTTTGTTTACTCTCACAATTTTTTAAAGTTTGAATTTGTGGCCAACGTTCATAAATCAAAACATAGCACATAAAAATGTAAGATTCCAGTATTTCTGAAAATGAGAATATCTGGTTACTTTGGACCCACATTACAACATGGCAAAAATTGGCTGGGGTAGCCATTCTTCTCCCTTCAGATGCTGAACTTGCTATTTTGCCCCACTCCCCACCCTGTGTTATTGCATTCTTAGTACTGAGACTGAGCGGTAGCTGCCGTCTGTTCACTCACACTTGGCCTGCTTCACTTGTTCCTATTTCTCGTCTGCCCTGCAAGCACCAGGGTTTGCAGCTGCTTGCACAGAGCTGATTATGCTATCTCGTTACATTCAAAGCACTTTCATACAGGCTGACCTTCTGCTCCCTGTGAAGAAGTCAGGGCAGGGATTATTGTGTCCACTTTCTAGTTGTGAAAGTAGAGGCTCAAAATTAAGCAATTTGTCCAGGACCCCACAGCAATTTTAATGCTGAGTTAGGAGTAGAGTAGCTTGATGGCTCCTCAAACTTTGGAATTGGTTTGTAAGAGGCTGTAAGAACTTGGAAACATGGTTTTATTCCAGGGTCCTCTAGTCTCACAGTTGTAAAAAGGAAGACTGTAGTTTCAAGACTTTGTGGATTTCTAAAATTTCTAAAAAATTGAGAGAACCCAACACATGCTGTCAACTTTGTTGTCAATTTTCATTTTGCCAGGTAAATATTAAATTCAAGCTAGAAAGCCAACTATCACTATCATTTTATAAAATAAAGGCTATATTATAACTATAAAAGAAGGAAGAACATAATCTCAGCATAAAGGATGACCTATCTCAGGAAAGATGTGCATACATTTTTATACATACATAGAAATATTATTAAACATTTCCTTTATTTTTTTTTTTTTCATGTCAACATGGCACATCCAGGAAGTAGTACTTGGGGATCATACGATTGGGAGATCTTTAAGATTATTTTCAGCTTACTCATTCTAAATATTTTGTTTGTTTTTGTTTCAATGCAACAGTTTCGTGACCCAGTCTCCAAACAGAAATCAGAATGTTGACAGGTGTCATGTAGGTCATTTGGGCACAAGCATTTTTGGTCTTAATTTTGCTCCTGCTTCCAGATCACCTGGCTTGGATAAGAGGAAACCAAATTATCTAGTCTTTGTGAAAAAATTATTTAAGAGTTGGGAGTTAATTCCTGACCCCAAGTGGATCCTCCACCAAGTAAATCCTTGCTAATGGCTCTCCACATAGGTGATGCAAAAGAAGCTGGATATATGGGGCCTGCCTGATCTCAGAAAGCACCAACTCTCTGAAAACACTCTTAGATAAATGGAGAAAGATAGAATGCAAACTAGAGGTTGGGGTTCTAATTTTTCTAGGATTTTTTGTGTAACCTTGGACAAGCTATCCCCCTTCTCTGTGCCTGAATTTCCTTCTCTCTAAGGCAAAGAGTAGATTAGATGATATTTAAGTTCCTCTTACTTCTGACATGCTCCAATTCAACCTAATTCAATTCACAAAATCAAAATATAAGCAGGGAAGGCCCTGAAAGGTCATCTAGTAGGAGCACCTTTTTGTTGCCTGCTCTATTCAATTAAATGCAAATAAAAAGTACCCAGCCACAAGCTTCAAGGAACACCAGACTGTCCCTTTCATCCGTGAGAGCGGTGCTGTGATCTGAGAGAGGCAGGGCAGCTGAGCCACGGAAGAACCCGACTGCAGTTTTGCTGGAGTAGGAAATGGCCTCATTGTTTCGTCTGAGTCCAGCTTTGATCCTGGGCTGGGTGGCTCTCACAATAAGGGAGAGCCTTTTGTTATTGTATTTTTTATGACTCCAGCCCATCTTTCTATTTTCAGCTAGGAGCAAATTATGACAAACCCCGTGGGTGTATTTCCCTGCTAAAATTTTTCCTTTGGAATGTCTAGGGATAAGGGGTACGAAGAGGGGTCTGTGAACTCACAGGTTCTTAGCCTATTAGGGGTGGGGACACGCACAGAACAGATGCAGTTTGTTTGTTTTTTTTTTTT
>NW_012122932.1:6336725-6375771 GCF_000951035.1 Colobus angolensis palliatus
GTGAAAATGGCCATACTGCCCAAGGTTATTTATAGATTCAATGCCATCCCCATCAAGCTACAGATGCAGTTTGAAGCTTGACTACTTCCAGGTACTTTCCTATTCACTGTTGTTGTAGCCTGTGCTTGCACACTTAGTGTGATGGGTCTCTCACTACCTAAGGGAAACACTTATACTTTGGCCTCTGCTGAGTGATGGTCTTTTTACTGAGGTGAAATCTCTTTCCTCTGTGTTTTACTCATTGTTTCAGGCCCTGCTCTCTGCAGCCACTCAGAAGAAGTTTATTTCCTTCTCACTTGTCAAGTCAGCCCTGCATCTTTTCTCTTAATTAAGAATTCTCTTCACCCTCAGCCATTTCTCTTGTAATTTCTAGACCTCTCACCATCTAGATTATTGTCCTTGGCCTCATCCTAACTTATTCATTCATTTACTTATTCAACAAATATTTATATAGTACCTACCATGTGCCAGGCTTTGTGCTGCATACTGGTGATGGGGTGTTAAGCAACACCTGATTCCTGGTTTCTGAGTACTATGGAGAAAACATTCATTGAGTAAATAATTCTGAAGACCCACTTGGTGAATTTGAACTGCAGCCCCACCATTTACCTTTTGGAGCTGTTGGGTAAGTTGTTTGACTTTTGTAGCCCAGAGTTCCCCTATCTGCTGAGTGGGGGAGAGGGGAATAATAACAGCTACTTCATTAGGGTTGTTATTAGGAGCTAAAAATGAAAAGTACCTAGAACCAAAGTTGGAATGTCGTAAATACAGAAAATGTTAGCTGCTGTTACTACTACAGTACTACAACTATGACTACAGTGGCGCAGAAATAGATGCTCAGGTGCATGGACTGTGGAGTTGTGGAAGCATGGAAATCTCCTCTAAGGAAGGAGCATTTAAGCTGAGACTTGTAGGATGAACAGGAGCTGGCCCAGTGAAGAGGGAGAGGAGAGAGGTGAGCAGTCCAAGCAGAGGAAACAGCCTGTGCAAAGGTCCTGAGGAACAGAAGGTGCTTGGCACATGGTAGGAACAAAAGAAAGTCAGTGTGGGTAGAGCTTAGTGAGGCAATGAGCAGCAGGAGACATACACCAGAATGGTGAATGGGGCTGCATGGTACTGGATCTCACAAGTCATTAGAAAACTTTGGGTTCTGTAAGAGCAACAGCCAGATGCTAAAAGGTGTGAATCAAAAGTATCTGAGACAGGTCTCAATCAATTTAGAAAGTTTATTTTGCCAAGGTTAAGGATGTGTTCCTGACACAGCCTCAGGAGGTCCTAACAACATATGCCCAAGGTGGTCAGGGTACACCTTGGTTTTATACATTTTAGGGAGACATGAGATATCAGTCAATACCTGTAAGATATACATTGGTTCGGTCTGGAAAGGTGGGACAACTTGAAGTGGTGGGGGTGGGGGGGCAGCTTCCAGGTCATAGGTAGATTTAAAGATTTTCTGATTGGCAATTGGTTGAAAGAGTTATTATCAATAGAAAATAATGGATTACAATAAGGGGTGGTAGAGACCAAAGTTTTATCATGCAGATGAAGCCTTCGGGTAGCAGGGTTCAGAGAGAATAGATTGTAAATATTTCTTATTAGGCATAAAGAGTCCATTCTATTAGTAATTTTTTTTTTTTTTTTTTTTTGGGACAGAGTCTTGCTCTGTCACCCAGGCTGGAATACAGTGGTGCTATCCTGGCTTACTGCAACCTCTGCCTCCTGGGGTCAAGCGATTCTCCTGCCTCAGCCTCCCAAGTAGCTGGAATTACAGGCACATGCCACCATACCCGGCTAATTTTTGTATTTTTAGTAGAGACATTGTTTCACCATGTTGCCCAGGCTGGTCTCCAACTCCTGACCTCAAGTGATCCACTCGCCTTGGCCTCCTAAAGTGCAGGGATTACAGGTGCGAGCTACCACACCTGGTGTCTATCAGTAATTCCAAAAGGGAGGAGGGTATAATGATGCATGTCAGGCTTCCCCTTCCTATCAGGGCCTGAACTAGTTTTTCAGGTTAACTTTGGAATACCCTTGCCAAGGGGAGGGGTTCATTCAGATGATTGGGGGGGCTTCAAATTCTATTTTTGGTTTATAAAGGCTTTAAGTTGTGGAGAAGCAAGGCAAAGGTTTGCCTTTTGTGATCACACTGGCTATTCCATAGGTTCTGAATACATAAAAATCTTTGGGATCATCATCTCCTTTAATTTGTACCGTCTACTCTTATTAACACAACCAAGGATCACATTTGCTCTTTAGGTGGTTTTATAGAACCAGTGGCTCATATCTAGGGTCTCATTCCATAAGGCCTTGCTTTCACTTACTGGTCTTCAAACTCCCTAAAGAATTACACCATAGAAGCTTAAAGTATTATCCCACACAGATGAACGAAAATCCTAAGGCTGGAAATCTTTAGATTACAAGAGCACAAACTCCAATAGCATGGTTTTAGGCATTGTAACAGGTGGTGGAGTGGCAGCTTCAGGCAGGGGGACCTACATATAGCCCTGAAATCCTGAGGCAATCCTAGCCCTCTATCCCCTAGGCACAGACACCCTATGATTATATGCCATTTTGGGACACCTATGGGGTGCAGCGAGACCTTTTAACCAATACTTGGGTGGAGAGACAATCCTTTTTGAAGCACATATCCTAACTCCTTCCCAAGAAGCTGAAGCCTTGCTCTGAGTATCTCTTTCTCTTTTTCATTCGTGACACTAAAATAACAGGGCAAGAGTAGGGTGGATTGTGGATGACCTGCTGACATCAGTGACAGATCAAATCATTGATTTTCTTCTAAATCCGGATTATGCTGCTGTAGCTCCCAGGAACTATTTATAGTGCCCATCAGTCTTATTCTATTGTGAGCATTTGTTGAGGTGTATGCACACACACACAAACACACACACATGCATGTGCACACACGGAAGCAGATTTGAGCACATACACACAACTTCAATAGCAATATGCCCAGACCCTCAACCCACAATGTCTCAAGTTTATGTACAGACCCACACATTTACTTTTAAAAATTGAGGTATAATTGACAAATAGAAGTTGTATATATTTAAGCATACTATGCAATGTTTTGGTATCTGTATACATTGTGAAAAGATCACCACAATTGAGCTAATTTATATATTTATCACCTTGCATGGTCATGATTACTTTTTGCGTGGTGAGAACACTTAAGATCTACTCCCTTAGCACATTTCAAGTATATAATACAGTACTATTAACTACAGTCACATTGCTGGATATTAGGTTTCCAGAACTCATATATAATAACTGAATTTATATAACTGAAGCTTTATATCCTTTAACCAACATCTCCCCATTTCTCCCTCCCTTCAGCCCCTGGCAACTACGGTTCTACTCTGTGCTTCTATGAGTTTCAGTATTTTAGATTTCACATTTAAGTGAGATCATGCAGTATTAGTCTTTCTATGTGTCTGGGTTATTTCACTTTGCATAATGTCCTCCAGGTTCATCCGTGTTGTTGTAAGTAGCAGGATTTCCTTCTTTTTTAAGGCTGAGTAATATTCCATTGCCTATGTACGTATACCACAATTTCTTTATCCATTTATCTGTTGATAGACATTTAGGTTTTCATATCTTGGCTATTGTGAATAATGTGGTGTTGAACATGGCAGTGCAAATATCTTTTTAAGATCCTGATTTTATTTCATTTGGATACATACCCAGAAATTGGATTGCTAGATCATATTGATAGTTCTATTTTTATTTTTTTGAGAAACCTCCATACCAGTTCCCATAATGGCTGTGCAATTTACCTTCCCACCAACTGTATAAAGGGTTTCCTTTTCTCCACATCCTCACCAGCGACTTGTCTCTTTTTTTGATGATAGCTATTTTAACAGGTGGTCAGACACCCTTTTAACATACCCTTTACAGACCTTCAGATCTGAAGAGGCCATGTGGCCATCCTGAGCTTTCTTTTCATTCCTGGTTAACTGTTTTGTCAGTCTCTGGGATCTTGCTGCTCAAAGAGATGTTGGTGGACCAGCCACAACATCACCGAGGCTGCTAGATATGCAAAATCTCAGGTCCCACCCTAGAACTCCTGAGTCAGAATCTGCCTTTTAACAAGATCCCAGGTGATTTGTATGCATGTTGTAGTCTGAGGAGCCATGGGCTAAAATATTTACCTCCTTTGGCAAACATAGCAGTGGCTCCAACCAGAGCAGTTCTATTTTTATGCTTGATATTAATGGTTTCTACAGAGGATTTTACTGGAAGAAAAGCTCCCCTGCTAGGACGATGCATGAAAGCTGCTGTACCACACTGTGCTGGCTTTCAGGCTTGGAGGATGTTTCCTCTCAGAACCTCTTGTGTGGCCGCGTTTTTCTATTTGGACACTTCTCATATACTCACCCCATTTCCTAGAATGTTCTCTCCCACATGTTCTCTCCCACATCCCCCCACTTTGCCAGACTAAATCCCATACAACTTTCAGAGGTCTCAGCTTTTAATTGATTCCTCTTGTAGGCTGCAGATGCACAGTGAATGTCTTTTTGCAAATACTGAGCATACTTGGAGTTATATGCATAATATCTACCTTCTCCAAGAAATTGTGAACTCCATAAGGTATTGTTATTTGGTGCTTAATAGACATGCAATAAACAGGCATTGAGAGAATGAAGGATATGGGAAGGTTGCTCAAGGAGGCCTATGAGTAAAGGTCATTCATTCACTCATGCAGAAAGCATTTCTTGAGCATCTGCTCTGTGCCAGGCAGGGTATTGAGTCTTTGGGGGCACACATAGCTCAGGCCTGGGTCCTGACTGCAGTTGCTCTTAGTGTAGCAGGTGAAGATGGACATGTAAACACCAAGGCACAGGCAGGTGGGAGCCGATATCAGTTCCTATGAGACACAAAAGAAGGGGTGATTGTACCTCATTTCTGAGATAATTTGTTAATATTTCAGCCAGGGCTCTGGGATCTTCTGTTTCTCTCTGTGTGAGGAATTAGCTGTTCCAAGGAGCTTTCTCAAAAGGAATCCTTGGCTCAGAGGGTATTATGAATCTTGATTTTGATTTTTTCTTAATTTCCATGAGTAAGTTTCCCAGGAACAGACACAGATACTAATTTTTTAATTTTTATTTATTTATTTTTTTGAGACACAGTCTCGCTCTGTTGCCAGGCTGGAGTGCAGTGGCATGATCTCGTCTCACTGCAACCTCTGCCTCTGAGGTTCAAGTGATTTTCCTGCCTCAGCCTCCCGAGTAGCTGGGACTACAGGCACATGCCACCACACCCAGCTAATTTTTGTATTTTTAGTAGAGACAGGGCTTCACCATGTTGGCCAGGATGGTCTCGATCTATTGACATTATGATCTGCCTGCCTTGGCCTCCTAAAGTGCTGGTATTACAGGCTTGAGCCACCACACCTGGCCTACAGATACTGACTTTTAAAGAATAAATCTTCAGGCTTTAACTTCTCTTTTTAACAATGATCCTCTATTTCAGTTTGTTAGGGGTGGTTCCTTATTTTTCATTTTTTTTCCCCAAAGGCCAGATGAAGAATAAATCCAAATATAAGGAAAAAGCAAGGGCTTGAATAAGGAAAACCTTGGATAGGCAAGGCAGTTTCTTCTTTGCTTCCCTCTTTGTCTCCCTCTGTCCTTCCTGCCTTCCCTCCCTCCTTTCTTCCCTCCTTTGTTAGGTCCTGCGGATTCAGTATAGGCTGTCTCCGCACATGGCTTACCATCTAGTGGAGCAAACAGAGGATTAAGCCATCACAGCAAAGTGTGAAATATATTCTGATGGGAAGGGCAAGTTGCCCTGGGAGCACATAGCAGAGATATGCTTTAGTCTAGAATTGCAAAAAGCTTCCTAGAGGAAGTGATATTGAGGGATGAGTAAGCTTTAGAAGTGTCAGGCTTCAGGCCAGTAGGGTGGAGGGACAGAGGGACAGTCAGGGTGGTGGGGATATTCTGGGTAGGGCACAGCATGTGCAAAGGCCGAGAAATAAGAGGGGGCACAGCACATTGAGGGAACTGAGAGAAGAGCAGCAGGGGCTGGGACATAGGAGCTTGTAGAGAAGAGACTGGGGTAGGAAAGAGGCAGCACCCTCATGGTGCAGGATTCTTTAAGCCTTTAAATAGTTTGAACTTGATCTTGGGGAAATGGAGAGCTAATAAAAGGTTTTAATTTCAGAACTGAGACAATCAGATTTGAGTATTTGTGAGGTCCCTAGTGTGGAGAGCATATTCATGGGAAAAGTCTGAAGGTGGGGAAACTGAAAGGGGGCTGTTGTAGCTGCTGAGGTAAAAGATAATGGTATTCTGATAATCCTAGTGAGCTAAGTAGGATGGGTGCTCCTGGGGATTGAGTTTACCAGTGCTAAAGGCCACTTTGACCCTGACCATCACTCAGGCAGCCCTTGTGCTAGGCCTGTGCTAATTACTTAATAATTTCCTTTCATTCAATGCTTGTATAATCTTGCCAAGTATGTTTTACCTCCACCTGCCAAAAAGAGACAAAGATCCACCTGTTGTCTTTCTCTGAGGGACCTGGTGACAACCAAAATAAGATCGTGTTTAAGAAAGGGTTTTAAAAAGTGTTAGCTATACTCATAAGAATGATTATGAGCTATATTCATAATTCAAGCTCTCAACATGGGCAAATTGGGAGTGGGTTATGTGGGTGAGGATGTCAGAGACCTCAGAATGGCCCTTGACCCCAAACTAGTTTCTCTGTCATCCTGCAAATATCTAAAATTCTATCATCAAGTTGTTAGTTGAAATGCAAGCCCAAATGAAACTCTACTATTAAATGAAGGGGTAATGAGTATCTTCCACATTACATAAAAACACTGTTCATGCATGGCATTGGTACTGATTTCTTGCCTTGTATTTTTTGCCAATAATATACATTTTCATGTATTTTCTCCCATTGATCTGCAGTCTTCATAAAACCCATAAAAGGTAGATGGAGAAGTCTGGGATGATTATTCTCATTTAACAGATGATAAAACAGAGGAAGGCACTGAGAAGGAAGTGACTTGCTTGCAGTAAATGGCAGAGCTAAACTAGGACCGGGAATCTTTCAACTGCAGGCTGTGAGGCTCAGGCCTAAGCCCAGAGTTACCTGAGACTCAAGATGAGTGAGAGCAGACAGCAGGGAAAAAATGAGAGAAAGGAAGGTGCAGGCATCCCTCAGGTGGGAGTCCATGTGCCTGAACTTTCTGGCCGTCCTTTTAGCTGCAACCTGCTTGAGGTGATGGTTTCTTCTTGTTTCAACCCAGGAACTTTCCTGTATGCTCATTTATCAGGTTCACTTTCTGCTCTGCCAGTGCAGTAGGAAAGTCAAGAAGCATTGCTGTAGGCTTTCATTTTACTTGTTTTTCAGATGAGTGAGGAATAAAGATAGATCAGGGAGGCCAGGAGTGGGGAGGCAGAGAACATCACTGAGATACTGTTAGCAGACTCTCTTCAAGAGGCTTTTAGTTAAATGAGACAAATAATAACGACATTAAAAATCTTCTGTGTCAGGGAAACTCTTTATGGCTCACAAAATGCTTCTATCTCCATTTATGTCTTAACCCCTTTCTCTAGTGCTTTCCTGCTGGATTTGTTGAGGCAACAAAATGAGATAATGATATAAAGTAGTTAGAAGTACCTAACTATCATGAGCAACTCATGTCCTCCTCTTCCTTCTTTTTTTTTGAGACGGAGTCTCGCGCTGTTGCCCAGGCTGGAGTGCAGTGGCCGGATCTCAGCTCACTGCAACCTCCGCCTCCCGGGTTTATGCCATTCTCCTGCCTCAGCCTCCCGAGTAGCTGGGACTACAGGCACCCGCCACCTCGCCCGGCTAGCTTTTTGTATTTTTTAGTAGAGACGGGGTTTCACCGTGTTAGCCAGGATGGTCTCATCTCCTGACCTCGTGATCCGCCCGTCTCGGCCTCCCAAAGTGCTGGGATTACAGGCTTGAGCCACCGCGCCCGGCCTCTCCTCTTCCTTCTTTATGCCATTACGCTAGGCACAATATTTAGTGATAACATTAATTATTGCTTCCATTTATTGAGCACTTACAATGAGCCAAGAACTATGCTGAACTCTTTGCAGGCCTTATCCCATTTAATCTTCATAGTAATTCTCCAAGAAAGGAACTATGATTCCATCCTTGTAGATGAGAACATGAAGGTTCAGAGAAGTACACTTGCTTGCTGAATACGCACAGTTTGTATATGGAGGAACTGGATTTTTGAATCCAGGCTGTCTCCAGACTCCCTGCTCATAATGGCTCAGCCTTCTCAAATCAGTCTGGGTTCCGTCTATTAGCACTCTTTCCCCCAGAACAGTGGCTGTCAGCCTGGACTACCCAGTGGCTCTCAGCATGGGCTACCCATTGGAATTACCTATTACCTCCAACGGGTAATAGGGAAGCTTTAAGAATGTTGATGCCGGGGTCCCACCCTGAGGCACTGATATGATTGGTCTGGGGTGTGGCCTGAGCCGTGGGACTTTTGAAAACTCTGCAGGTGGTTCCAATGTGCAGCCAGGGTTGAGACTCTGAGTTGCAAAGTGTTAGTATTGTATTTGCCTCTTGTATGTGTCACACATTGACTAGGTGTTTGCTTGATCAAGGGAACTCAGGGTCAAATACCTATGGATCGGGCAGAAATGTAAAAACAGTTTAGTAATTAAAAAAATAGAGCTAAAGTGTGATGATTGACTTAAAGTGTGGCAATTGACTTTGACCTCAGCTTTGGGAGGATACTAGGGAGTGGTGGGGCAACAGTAAACTGGAGAGCCCTTGGACATCTAAAGAGGAGCGCCTCGACCCCAATCAGTTATTGCCATCTGGGCCCAGAGTAGTCAAATCTTATTGTTTTCAAAAGAAGATGGAAGTTAATATCTATTAAGGGAAAGCTCCCTGTTTTTAAATTTGGGTAATTACTTTTTAAACAGTTAAACATCATCTGGATTAAAGATGTTTTGTACCTTGTGGGCTACCAGATCGTGTTCTCTGTCTTAATTATTTTTCTCTGCAAATTACTCAGAACTCTGGTTGTTAAGGTTTATTTATTTGCTTTACCATAAACTACTGTGTGTTGTTAATTTACATTAAATAACATAATTTTTAAATTGAGAAAGGTAACATATGTATTCATTATGGAAAATATAAAACATGCACGTTATGAACACATAAAGATTATTGCCTTTCTACTAAGAAATAAACATGCTATATACACTTTCAGTCTTTATTTCTCTATCATATACAGATCTTTTTTTTTTTAGCATATATATTGTTCTCAGCATTTATTAAATGAATAACTATATAATACTTTTCATTTTGCCTTTCAGGCTATCACATGTACATGTTCAATTAGCATACTTATCTTGTTAAACTATGCTTAATTTTGTATTCCTGATACTTGTCTTAATATATTTTCTGGCACAAGAACAGTACCCAATAACTGCTTTTTGGAATGACTTTGGTTTAAACTTATCCAAAATCTTGTGAGCTTTGTTTACAGTTTTTTCACTAAAGGAATACTAAACTTTCAAACTAAGCGCAAAAGTGGTTAATTGCCTGAATATTTTTCACACTGTAAAAAAAAGCATAGAATCTTATTTATGCATTGACTTTTCATTTATTCATGTTCAAAGTCATCTCGGTCACAGCTAATTGTTACCATTTATTGAGTGCTCACTGTATACCTGGTAAACATTTTATGAACATGATCATACTTAAGGTACACAATATATAAGTTGCATATACAGATCTTTATACATAGAACGTGTTACAAATACACATCCCTGAATCCCACTCTTGGGCTAATTTAGTATGTTTGGAAGTAGGCCTGGGAATCTGAATGTATAACATGTTTTGAGATAATATACAATTATAATTGAGATGCTCTTTTCTTAAAAAATGGTCTTTAAAAGCTTAATCGGTAATGAAAAATTTTTAATGACATTTAGTATTCTATATAATTCTTAAAAAATTCATCATTTGAATATATCACAATATAAACAATGTTTTATAAATAATACTGAAATGAACATCCTCTAAGTAGTTTACATACCCATTTAATTAGGATAAATTTCTACAAGCAGAATGTGTACATTTTCAGGTTTCTAATCTAAATGGGCAAATTGCCTTCCAGAAAGGATAAATATTTTTTTAAAATTACATGCTTATTTTTTGTAGAGATCATCAATTTTTCCATACTCCCACTAGAACTTGGAATTCTCATCTGAAGGATTAATTTAGTAGCAGCAAATATCTTATTTTCATTTGAATTTACCTGCTGCATGCCAGAGAAGTTTAACATTTTATTTTTAATTTTTGCCATTTTTATTTCTGTTAATGATTGTTCATTTCCTATTCTTGTTGTATTAAGAGTATACCTTTTTCTGTCATGTATATTGAAACCATTTTTTTCCAATTTAAAAATTTGCCTTCCAAAGCCTTTTTTATACCAAAGTTCTAATTCAGTATAGTCAAATCTGTAGATGTTTTTTTCTTTGTGGATTCTGCATTTACTTATATGTAGGATTGTTGATACAATCTAAGTTAAAAAAATTCATACATTTTCTTCTTCTTTTAAGAATTACATTTTAACTTTAATTTTTTAACCTACTGTAAATTAATTTTGGCATATAATACAAGATGTGGATTGAAATTTTTTATCAATTTTTTCTACTATTTAAATAGTCAAGTTTTCAATGTGTCTAAGTAAATTTTAAGTTACTTTTTCCTAGAAAAGAAAATATTTCAGTGAGATTTTTCAAATTTATTAGCCTGGAGTTATGCACAGTATTCTTTATAGTAAAAAAATTATTCTTATTTCTAATATTTTTAATTTGCTTCAGTCTCTTCCTCTGTTAGACATTCTATAAGTATTTTTAAACATTTAATGGTTCTTTGGGTAACTTAACAATTCATTAATTTTTTGCTTTTGGATTTATTATTTTTGCTTACCTTAGTTTATTCTTTTTCTAACATTGTCTTCAATTCTTACATTTATTTCCACTTTTTCTTGTTGAGTAATGACACATGTGAAGTTTTAAATTTTAATATACATATAGCTTTGACTATCTCACATATATTTTGGAATGTAGTAGCTTCAAATTTTATTGTTCTTGAAATAATTTGTAATAAGGATTTTGACTTCCACTTTCAAAAGTTACTTGGGAGAACATTAATAATTTCTAAGAAGGTGATATATTAAAACTTGAAACTTTAATTTCAAATTTTATCGCATTATGCTCTGAAATGTGATCTGTACATTTATTTTTGCAGCTTATTGAGGTATTCATTGTGGCTTAATAAATGATAGATTTTTATGACTTTTATGAGTGCTGGAAGGAAGATATATTCCCTTATTGTAGAGTATCTAGTTTGTTAAATCAATATAATTAATTTATGTTATTTGCATCCTTTTGTCTTAATTTTTGTTCACCTTTCCAGTCAGATTTAGGTATATTTAATTATCTCACTGCTAATCTTTTCTCCTCTATATCTATATAATGTAATTTATATATATTTCAAAGAAATTCCTTGGTTAATAAAAAACTAATATTTTTCATTATGCATTTTATCCTTTATATTATTATTTTTTTAATTAATTTTTTTTTTGAGGTGGCATCTCACTCTGTCACCCAGGCTGGGGTGTAGTGGTGCAATCACAGCTCAATGCAGCCTCGATCTCCCCAGGCTCAGGTGATTCTCCTACCTCAGCCTCCTGGGTAGCTGGGGCCACAGGTGCATGCCACCACACCTGACTTATTTTTGTATTTTTTGTAGTGCCAGGGTTCTACCAGGATGCCCAGGCTGGTTTCAAACTCCTGAACTCAAGTGATCCACCTGCCTTGGCCTCCTCAAGTGCTGGGATTACACCTGTGAGCCACTGTGCCCGGCTAAGGCTTCTTTCTAAAACTTTTTCTGCTTTTTACATAATATTATTGTGAACCTGATTTCCTAATGTTTAGGTGGTCTGTCATGTCTTTCTCCATTTCTCTAGCTTTTACACTTTTTTTTTCCTTTGGTGTGTGTTACTTGGTTTTAGAGAGATCTCCTTTCAATAGTATGAAATTTAGTCGTGCATGTGTTGGGGGATGTCACTCATTTTGAGAGGTTTTTTTTTTTTTTTTTTTTTTTGCCATATAAGAGAGTTGTTAAACTGATTTATATTTATTTCTGAATGTCTATAACTGTCTTATTTATTTTTCTAATGTGAATTATTTATTAGAAAGTACATTTTCTTTTCTGAGAGTGAGACATAAAAGAAATCTTTGGGCAAATGAAATAAACTGAGTTTTCGGGATTAATAAATCAATTTGTAAATCTAAGGATTAATAAAATAGAATGTTAATTTTCATGGTTTCTTGATATTTACTAAAATCGTTGAATTTTTTTGAATCTTTTAAATGCGTTTTTCTCTTTGTCACATTTTTTGGTTATTTTTTCCACAGGTAAAGAAAATTTATTACTATTACTTTTAATTGACACATAATAAGTGAACATATTTATGGAAAGCAGTATGATATTTTGAACATGTATATACTATATAATGATCAAATCAGGGAAGATAGCATATCTATCACTTCAAATATTTATCATTTCTTTGTGCTGGGTACATTCAAAATCTATCTATTTGAAAATATACAATAAATTATTGTTGACTGTAGTCACCTCACAGTGTTAGAGAACACTGGAACTTACTCCTCTTAGCTAGCTGCAATTTTTATCCATTAACCAACCTATCCCTGTTTCCCTGCACCCCTACTCTTCCCAGCCTTTAGTAACCACTATTCTACTTTCTACTTATGTGAAATCAACTTTGTTAGCTTCCACATGTGAGTGAGAACATGTGGTTATTTATCTTTCTGTGACTGGCTTACTGCACTTAATATGATGTCTTCCAGGCTCATCCATGTTGCCATGAATGAGAGTATTTCATTCTTTTAAAATGACTGAATAGTATTCCATTACGTATATATACCACATTTTCTTTGTCCATTCATCTGCTGATGGACACACGTTGATTTCATATCTTGGTTACTGTGAATAGTTCTGAAATAAACATAGAAGGTCAGATATCTCTTCAACATGCTGATTTCCTTTTCTCTCTATGTATACCCAGTGGTGGGATTCCTAGATCATATGGTAGTTCTATTTTCAGTTTTTTAAGCAACCTCCGTTCTGCTTTCCTTAATGGGGGAAATTGCATAAGAATTTACATTCCATCAGAATTTACATTTTTACCAATAGAATAGTAAGAGTTTTTCTTTCTCTGTGTCATCACCAGCATTTGTTATTTTTTGTCTCTTTGATAATGGCCATTCTAACTGGGGTGAGATGATACCTCATTGTGGTTTTGATTTTCATTTCCCCTCATGATTAATGATGTTAAGCATTTTATTTTTTATTTTTGTTTATTTTTCCATAGGTTATTGGGGTACAGGTGGTGTTTGGTTACATGAGTAAGTTCTTTAGTGGTGATTTGTGAGATTTTGGTGCACCCATCGCTCAGGTAGTATACGCTGCACTGTATTTATAGTCTTTTACCCTCGTCCCCCTCCTACCCCTCCTCCCAAGTCCCCAAAGTCCATTGTATCATTCTTATGCCTTCGTGTTCTCATAGCTTAGCTCCCAGATATCAGTGAGAACATATGATGTTTGGTTTTCCATTCTTTTTTTTTTTTTTTTGAGACGGAGTCTTGCTCTGTCGCCCAGGCTGGAGTGCAGTGGCCGAATCTCAGCTCACTGCAAGCTCCGCCTCCCGGGTTTACGCCATTCTCCTGCCTCAGCCTCCGGAGTAGCTGGGACTACAGGCGCCCGCCGCCTCATCCGGCTGATTTTTGTATTTTTAGTAGAGACGGGGTTTCACCATGTTAGCCAGGATGGTCTTGATCTCCTGACCTCGTGATCCACCCGTCTCGGCCTCCCAAAGTGCTGGAATTACAGGCTTGAGCCACCGCACCCCGCCGGTTTTCCATTCTTGAATTACTTCACTTAGAATAATGGTCTCGAATCTCATCCAGGTTGCTGTGAATGCCATTAATTCATTCCTTTTTATGGCTGAGTAGTATTCCATCATAGATATTCCACTCGTTGATTGATGTGCATTTGGGTTGGTTCCACAATTTTGCAATTGCGAATTGTGCTTCTATAAACATGAGTGTGCAAGTATTTTTTTCGTATAATGACTGTGGGACTGCTGGATCAAATGGTAGTTTTATTTTTAGTTCTTTAAGGAATCTCCACACTGTTTTCCATAGTGGCTTACTAGTTACATTCCCACCAGCAGTGTAGAAGTGTTCCTTGATTGCTGCATCCATGCCAACATCTATTGTTTTTTGATTTATTGATTATGGCCATTCTTGCAGGAGTCAGTGGTATTGCACTGTGGTTTTGATTTGCATTTCCCTGATCTTTAGTGATGTTGAGCATTTTTTCATGTGTTTGTTGGTCATTTGTATATCTTCTTTTGAGAATTGTTTATTCATGTCCTTAGCTCACTTTTTGAAGGGAATTTTTTTTTTTTCTTGCTGATGTGGCTGAGTTTGTTGTAGATTCTGGATAGTAGTCCTTTCTCAGATGTATAGATTGTTAAGATTTTTCTCTCACTTAGTGGGTTGTCTGTTTGATCTGCTGACAGTTCCTTTTGCCATGCAGTTATTTAGTTCGGCTGGGCGTGGTGGCTCATGCCTGTAATCTCAGCACGTTGGGAGGCTGAGGCGGGCGGATCACAAGGTCAGGAGATCGAGACCATCATGGCTAACATGGTGAAACCCCGACTCTACTAAAAATATAAAAAATTAGCTGAGTGTGGTAGCAAGTGCCTGTAGTCTCAGCTACTCGGGAGGCTGAGGCAGGAGAATGAACCCAGGAGGTGGAGCTTGCAGTGAGCTGAGATAGTGCCACTGCACTCCAGCCTGGGCGATAGAGCAAGACTCTGTCTCAAAAAAAAAAAAAAAAGCTCTTTATTTCAATTCAGTTCCAACTATTTATCATGGGTTTTATTGTGTTTACTTTTGGGTTCTTGGTCATGAAATCCTTGCCTAAGCCAATATTTAGAAGGGTTTTTCCAGTGTTATCTTCTAGAATTTTTATAGTTTCAAATCTTAGATTTAACTCCTTAATCTATCTTGAGTTGATTTTTGTATAAGTTGAGAGATGAGGATCCAGAGTCATTCTCCTACATGTGGCTAGCCAATTATCCCTGCACTGTTTATTGAAAAGGGTGTCCTTTTCCCACTTTTTTTTTTTTTTTTGCTTTGTCAAAGATCAGTCGACTGTAAGTATTTGGGTTTATTTCTGGTTTCTCTATTCTGTTCCATTGGTCTGTGTACCTATTTTATACCAGTACCATGCTGATTTGGTGTGACTATGGCCTAATAGTATAGTTTGAAATCAGGTAATGTGATGCCTCCGGATTTGTGCTTTTTGCTTAGTCTTGGTTTGGCTATGCAGTTCTTTTTTGGTTTCATATGAATTTTAGAATTGTTTTTATCTAATTCTATGAAGAATGATGGTGGTATTTTGATGAGGATTGCATTGAATTTGTAGATTGCTTTTGGGAGTATGGTCATTTTCACAATAATAATTCTACCTATCCGTGATCATGGGATGTGTTTCCATTTGCTTGTGTCATCTATGCTTTCTTTCAGCAGTGTTTTGTAGTTTTCCTGGTAGAGGTCTTTTGCCTCCTTGGTTAGTATATTCCTAAGTATTTTATTTTTATTTTTTGCAGTTACTGTAAAAGGAATTGAGTTCTTGAATTGATTCTCTGCTTGGTCGATGTTGGTGTATAGAATAGCTACAGATTTATGTACATTAATCTTGTATCTGGAAACTTTGCTGAATTCTTTTATCAGTTCTAGGAGCTTTCTGGAGGAGTCTTTAGGGTTTTCAAGGTAGACAATTATATTGTCAGCAAACAGTGACAGTTTGACCTCCTCTTTACCAATTTGGATGCCCTTTATTTCTTTCTCTTGTCTGATTGCTCTGGTTAGGACTTCCAGTACTGTGTTTTAGAAGAGTGGTGAGAGTGGGCCTCATTTTCTTGTTCCAGTTCTCAGAAGGGATACTTTTAACTTTTCCCCATTCAATATTATATTGGCTGTGGGTTTATCATAGATGACTTTTATTATATTGAGGTATGTCCGTTGTATGCTGATTTTGCTGAAAGTTTTAATAATAAAGGGATACTGGATTTTGTTGAATGCTTTTTCTGCATCTATTGGTATGATCATGTAATTTTTTTTTTTTTTTTTTGTTGAGACGGAGTCTCGCTCTGTCGCCCAGGCTGGAGTGCAGTGGCCAGATCTCAGCTCACTGCAAGCTCCGCCTCCCGGGTTTACACCATTCTCCTGCCTCAGCCTCCCGAGTAGCTGGGACTACAGGCGCCCGCCACCTCGCCCGGCTAGTTTTTTTTTGTATTTTTAGTAGAGACGGGGTTTCACCATGTTAGCCAGGATGGTCTCGATCTCCTGACCTCGTGATCCGCCCGTCTCGGCCTCCCAAAGTGCTGGGATTACAGGCTTGAGCCACCGCGCCCGGCCGTAATTTTTGTTTTTAATCCTGCTTATGTGGTGTATCACTTTTATTGACCCCCATATGTTAAACCATCCCTGCATCCCTGGTACAAAACCCACTTGATCATGGTGAATTATCTTTTTGATATGTTGTTGGATTTGTTTGGCTGGTATTTTATTAAGGATTTTAGCATCTATATTCATCAGGGATATTGGTCTGTAGTTTTCTTTTTTGGTTATGTCCTTTCCTGGTTTTGTTATTAGGGTGATGCTGGCTTCATAGAATGAATTAGGGAGGGTTCCTTCTTTCTCTATCTTGTGGAATAGTGTCAAAAGGATTGGTACCAACTCTTCTTTGAATGTCTGGTAGAATTCTGCTGTGAATCCCTCTGGTCCTGGCCTTTTGTTTGTTGGTAATTTTTAAATTGCCATTTCAATCTTGCTGCTTGTTATTTGTCTGTTCGGGGTATCTAATTCTTCCTGATTTAAGCTAGGAGCGTTGTATTTTTCCAGGAATTCATTCATCTTGTCTAGGTTTTCTAGTTTATGTGCATAGAGCTGTTCATAGTAGCCTTGAATTATCTTTTGTATTTCTTTGGTATCAGTTGTAATATCTCCCGTTTTCTTACTGCAGTTATTTGGATTTTCTTTCTACTTTTCTTGGTTAATCTTGCTAATGGTCTATCAATTTTATTTATTTTTTCAAAAAACTAGCTTTTTGTTTTATTTATATTTTGTATTTTTTTGTTGTTGTTGTTTCAGTTTCATTTAGTTTTGCCCTGATCTTGGTTATTTTCTTTCTTCTGCTGGGTTTGTGTTTGGGTTTGGTTTGTTCTTGTTTCTCTAGTTCCTTGAGGTGTGACTTAGAATGTCAGTTTGTGCTCTTTCAGTCTTTTTGATGTAGGCATTGAGGACTATGAACTTTCCCCTTAGCATTGTCTTTGCTGTATCCCAGAGATTTTGATAGATTGTGTCACTATTGTCATTCCGTTCAAAGAATTTTTAAATTTCCATCTTGATTTTGTTTTTGACCCAATTCTCATTCAGAAACAGGTTATTTAATTTCCATGTATTCGCATGGTTTTGAAGGTTCCTTTTGGAGTTGATTTCCAGTGTTATTCCACTGTGGTCTGAGAGAGTGCTTGATACAATTTTGATTTTCTTAAATTTATTGAGATTCATTTTGTGGCCCATCATATGGTATGTCTTGGAGAAAGTTCCATGTGCTGTTGAACAGAATGTATATTCTGCGGTTGTTGGATGAAATGTGCTGTATATATCTGTTAAGTCCATTTGTTTCGAGGCATAGTTTAAATCCATTGTTTCTTTGTTGACTTTCTGTCTTGATGACCTGTCTAGTGCTGTCAGTGTAGTATTGAAGTCCCCTACTATTATTGTGTTGTTATCCATCTCATTTCTTGGGTCTATTTGTAATCATTTTATACATTTGAGAGCTCCAGTGTTAGGTGCATATATGTTTAGGATTGTGATATTTTCCTGTTGGACAGGCCTTTTACCATTCTATAATGTCCCTCTTTGTCTTTTTTAACTGCTATTGCTTTAAAGTTTGTTTTGTCTGATATAAGAATAGCTACCCCTGCTCACTTTTGGTGTCCATTTGCATGAAATGCCTTTTTCCACCCCTTTACTTTAAGTTTATGTGAGTCCTTATGTGTTAGGTGAGCCTCCTAAAGGCAGTATATGGTTGGTGAGTTCTTATCCATTCTGTGATTCTGTGTCTTTTAAGTGGAGTACGTAGGCAATTTACATTCAATGTTAGTATTGAAATGTGAGGTACCATTCCATTCATCATGCTATTCGTTGCCTGTGTATCTTGTTTTTTTGTTTTTGCTTTTTAAATTGTATTTTCATATATAGGTCCTGTGAGATTTATGCTTTAAAGAAGTTTAGAGTTTCTGTTTTGATGCATTTCCAGGATTTATTTCAACATTTAGAGCTTTTTGTCAGTTCTTGTAGTTGTGGCTTGGTAGTGGTGAATTCTGTCAGCATTTGCTTGTCTGAAAAAGACTATATCTTTCCTTCACGTATGATGCTTAGTTTCACTGGATACAACATTCTTGACTGATAATCGTTTTGTTTAAGGAGGCTGAAGATAGGGCCCCAATCCCTTCTAGTTTGTAGGGTTTCGGCTAAGAAATCTGCTGTTAATCTGATAAATTTTCCTTTATAATTATGTGGTGCTTCTGTCTCACAGCTCTTAAGACTCTTTTCTTTGTCTTACCTTTAGATAACCTGACGACAGTGTGCCTAGGCAATCAACTTTTTGTGATGAATTTCCTAGGTGTTCTTTGTGCTTCTTGTATTTGGATGTCTAGCTCTCTATCAAGGCTGGGGCAGTTTTCCTCACTTCTTCCCCCACATATGTTTTTCCAAACTTTTAGATTTATCTTCTTCCTCAGGAGCACCTATTCTTCTTAGATTTGGTGGTTTAACATAATCCCAGACTTCTTGGAAACTTTGTTTATATTTTCTTATTCTTTTTCTTTTTTGGATTGGGGTAATTCAAAGACCTTGTCTTGGAGCTCTGAATTTCTTTCCTCTACTTGTTCAATTCTATTGCTGAGACTTTCCAGAGCATTTTGCATTTCTATAAGCGTGTCCAATGTTTCCCGAAGTTTTGATTGTTTTTTTTTTCTTTATGCTATCTATTTCCTTGAATATTTCTCCTTTTGCTTCTTGTATCATTTTTTGAATTTCCTTACATTGGGCTTCACCTTTCTCTGGTGCCTCCCTGATTAGCTTAACAACTAACCTCCCGAATTCTTTTTCAGGTAAATCAGGGGTTTCTTTTCAGTTTGGATCCATTGCTAGTGAGCTAGTGTGATTCTGGGGAGGTATTAAAGAGCCTTGTTTTGTCATATTACCAGAGTTGGTTTTCTGGTTCCTTCTCATTTGGGTAGGCTTTGTCTGAGGGAAGGTTTAGGGTTGAAGGCTGTTGTTCAGATTCTTTTTTCCCACAGGATGTTGCCTTGATGTAGTACTCCTCCCTTTTCCTATGGATGTGGCTTCCTGAGAGCCAAGCTGCAGTGATTGTTATCTCTCTTTCAGGTCTAGTCACCCAGCAGATCTACCAGGCTCTGGGCTGGTACAGCAGGGGGGTTGTCTGCACAGAGTCCTGTGATGTGAACTTCTGTGGGTCTCTCAGCCATGGATACCAGCACCTGTTCTGGTGGAGGTGACAGGGGGGTGCAATGGACTCTGTGAGGGTCCTTAGCTTTGGTGGTTTAATGTTCTATTTTTGTGCTGATTGGCCTCCTGCTGGGAGGTGGCACTTTCCAGAGAGTATCAGCTGTGGTAGTTTGGAGAAAAACTGGTGGTGGGCAGGGCCCTAGAACTCCCAAGAGAATATGTCCTTTGTCTTTTTTTTTTTTTTTTTTTCGAGACAGAGTCTCACTGTCACCCAGGCTGGAATACAGTGGCGCCATCTCAGCTTACTTCAACTTCTGTCTCCTGGGTTCAAGTGATTCTCCTGCCTCTGCCTCCCAAGTAGCTGGGATTACAGATGTCTGCCACCACACCTGGCTAATTTTTGTATTTTTAGTAGAGATGGGGTTTTGCCACGTTGGCCAGGCTGATCTCCAACTCCTGACCTCAGGTGATCTACCCACCTCAGCTTCTCAAAGTGCTGGGATTACAGGTGTGAGCCACCATGCCCCACACAAGAGTGTCTTCAGCTACCAGGGTGGGTAGGGATTGACCATCAGGTGGTGCAGGGATAGGCATGTCTGAGCTCACTCTCCTTGGGTGGGTCTTGCTGTGGCTGCCGTGGGGGATGAGGGTGAGGTTCCTAGGTTAATGGAGTTATGTTCCTAGGAGTATTATGGCTGGCTCTGCTAAGTCATGCAGCTTTTCAGGGAAATAGAGGAAAGCTGGCAGTCACAGGCCTCATCCAGGTCCCACACAATCCGAAGGGTCAGTTTCGCTCCCACCATGGCCCCCCTAACAGCACCAAGTCTGTTTCCAGGCAGTGGGCAAGCTGGGCTGAGAGCTTGCCCCAGGCTACCTGCCTCCCAGCTATGAAAGAAAAGGGCTTTAGTTCTTCCCCCAACTTCCCACCCCCGCGCCTCCCCCTGTCCCATACCTGTGGAGTCTGCACACTGGATTTGTGCCCTCCCCTGAGTTCTGGCCAGGAGGCTTCTCCTAAGGTTCAAATTATTACAAAGTTGAGCTGGAGACTTCCTTCTCCTTGTGGGGTTTTCCCCACCCCTCTGGTCACCTTCCCAAAGGATTCCTATAGTGCCAGGCAGGAATGTCCTGCTTAGGGACCCAGAGAGCTCGTAGGGCATTTTCTACTGCTTCCTCTACCCCCATATTTTGCTGGACTCTGACTCTCTAAATTAACTCAGCTCCAGGTAAGGTCGGAAACTTCTCCTGCAAACTAGACCTTCATTTTCCCCAGTGGGTGTGTGTGTGTTCAGGGGCAGACGATCTCCATTTCCCACTACTGCAGTTTGGGCACTCACACTCCCCAAGTCCTGCAGGAGCAGTCTGCTTCCTTCAGAGGGTCTGTGGGTCCTCTCGGGATTCCTGGTTTGTTCCTGTAGTCGTTCTGGAGCTAAAATTCACAGTGTGAGTCTCGGCATGCTGCTCTGTCTGTCTGAGTTGGAGCTGTAATGTAATCCTGTCTCCCATCCCCATGATGATTCACAAAAGCCAAAGCATTTAAAAAATATACTTCATATACATATTTTTACATGTCTTCTTTTGAGAAATACTTATTCAGAAGATTTACCCATTTTAAAATCAGATTTTTTTTTCTGCTGTTGTCTTGTTTGAGTTTCTTGTATATTCTGGATATTAATTCTTTGTTGGATAGCTAGCAAATATTTTCTCCCATTCTATAGACTGTCTCTTTACTCTGTTGATTGTTTCCTTTGCTGTGCAGAGGCTTTTTAGTTTAATACAATCCCACTTGTTTATTTTTGCTTCTGTTGCTTGTACTTTTGAGCTCTTCTCCATAAAACCTCTGCCCATACTAATGTCCTGAAGCATTTCCCCTGTGTTTTCTTCCTGGAATTTTATAGTTTTAGGTCTTATATTTAAGTCTTCAGTCCATTTTGAGTTGATTTTTGTATATGGTGAGAGAGGGGTCTAGTTCCATTCTTCGTATATGGATATCCAGTTTTCCTAGCACCATTTATTGAAGAGACTTTTCTTTCCCCTTTATGTCCTTGGCATCTTGTCAAAAATCAATTAGCTATAAATATGTGGATTAATTTCTATTTTCTCTGTTCTGTTTCATAGGTCTACGTGTCTGTTATTTTGTTTACTATACTTTGTAGTATATGTTGAAGTTAGGTAATGTGATGCCTCCAGCTTTGATCTTTTTGCTCAGGATTGCTTTGGCTATTTGAGGTCTTTTGTGTTCCCATGCAAATTTTAGGATGTTTTTTTCTATTTTTATGAAGAATGTATTTTTTTTTTGAGAGAGAGAAAGAGAGAGAGAGAGAGAGTCTTGCTCTGTTGCCCAGGTTGGAGTACAGTGGCACAAGCACAATCATATTTCACTACAGCCTTGACCTCCCAGGCTCAAACGATCCTCCCACTTAATCCTCCTGAGTAGCTGGGACTACAGGAGTGCACCACACTGCCCAGCTAACTTTTGCTGTGTTTCCCAGGTCTTGCTATGTTGTCTAAGCTGGTCTCAAACTTCTGGGCTGAAGAAATCCTCCTGCCTCAGCCTCCTAAAGTGCTGGGAGTATAGAAGTATGTCACTGTACCCAGTCTGTCATTAGTATTTTGATAGGGATTGCATTGAATCCGTAGATTGCTTTGGGTAGAATGGCCATTTTGATAATATTAATTATTCTAATCTATGAACATGAGATGTCTTTCAATTTTTTTTTGTTCCCTTCAATTTCTTTTTACCAGTGTTCTGTAGTTTTCATTGTAGAAATCCTTCATCTCCTTGTTAAATTTATTCCTAGGTATTTTTTTCTGGTAGCTATTTTAAATGGGATGCCTTTTTTGATTTCTTTTTCAACTAGTTTGTTATTGGTGCACAGAAATGCTACTAAATTTTGTACCTTGATTTTATATCCTGCAACTTTACAGGTTTGTTTATCATTTCTAAGAGTTGTTTTTGGTAGAATCTTTAGGTTTTTCTTCATGTAAGACCAAGGAAAAGACTTCCTCTTTTCCAGTTTGAATATTCTTTATTTCTTTCTCTTTCCTAATTGCTCTAGATAGGATTTTCAGTACTATATTGAACAAGAGTGGTGAAAGGGGGCATTTTTGTCTTGTTCCAGTTCTTGGAGCATTTTCAACTTTTACCCATTCAGTATAATGTTAGCTTTGGATTTGTTGTACTGAGGTACATTTCTTCTATACCTAGTTCACTGCAAGTTTTTAATCATGAAGGGATGTTGAGTTTTATTAAAACCTTTTTTTTTACATCCATACAGATTATCATAAGGTTTTTGTCCTTCATTCTATTGATGTGATTTATCATGTTTATAGATTTGCATATGTTTAGCCATCCTTGCTTCTCTGGATATGTCCCACTTGATCATGGTGTATAATCTTTTTAATGTGTTGTTAGATTTAGTTTGCTAGTATTTTGTTAATTTTTTTGTGTCTATGTTTATCATAAATATTGACCTGTAATTTTCTTTTTTGTTGCCTCCTTGTCTGGTTTTGGTATCTGAGTGATGCTGGCCTTGTAGAATGACTTTTGAAAAATATCTTCCCCCCACCTGTAATCTTAGCACTTTGGGAGACTGAGGTGGGCAGATCACAAGGTCACAAGTTTGAGAACAGCCTGGCCAATATGGTGAAACCCCGTCTCTACTAAAAATACAAATATTAGCAGGACATGGTGTCGGGGGCACTTGTAATCCCAGCTACTCGGGAGTCTGAGGAAGGAGAATCGCTTGAACCCTGGAGGTGGAAATTGCAGTGAGCCGAGATCATGCCACTGCACTCCAGCCTGGGCAACAGAGTGAGACTTCGTCTTGAAAAAAAAGAAAAATTTATTCCCCCTAATTTTTTTGGAATAGTTTGAGAAGCCTTGGTGTTAGTCCTTAATTGAAAGTTTGTTAGAATTCAGCAGTGAAGTCATTGATCCTGGGCTTTGTTTTTCTTGGGAGACATTTTATTACTGATTCAATCTCATGACTCATGATTATCTGTTTAGGTTTTCTCTTTTTTTCCTGGTTCAATCTTGGTAAGTTGTATGGGTCCAGAATTTTTTCCTTTTTCTCTAGGTTTTTCAATTTTTTGGCATTTATTTCTGTAGTATCAGTTTTAATGTCTCCTTTTTTTTTTTGTATCTTATTTTATTTATTCAGGTATTCTCTCATATCTTTTTATTTATTTTTATTTATTTATTTATTTTGAGACAGAGTCTTGCTCTGTTGCCCAAACTGGAGTGCAGTGGCCGGATCTCAGCTCACTGCAAGCTCCGCCTTTCAGGTTCACGCCATTCTCCTGCCTCAGCCTCCCGAGTAGCTGGGACTACAGGCACCCGCCACCTCGCCTGGCTATTTTTTTTGTATTTTTTAGTAGAGACGGGGTTTCACCAGGTTAGCCAGGATGGTCTCGATCTCCTGACCTCGTGATCCACCCGTCTCGGCCTCCCAAAGTGCTGGGATTACAGGCTTGAGCCACCACGCCCGGCCTCTCATTATCTTTTTAAAAATCAATGTTTTGTTGATCTTTTGTGTTTTTTACACTCTACTTTGTTAATTTCCGCTCTGATCTTTATTATTTCTTTCCTTCTACTAATTTTGGGTTTAATTTGTCTTGCCTTTCTAGTTCCTTCAGTTGCATCATTAGATTTATTTAAAGTCTTTCTACTGTTTTGGTGTAGGTGTTTATTGCTATAAAATACCCTTTTAGAACTGCTTTTGCTCTATTCCATAGGTGTTGGTATGGTTGTGTTTCCAGTTTCATTTGTCTCAAGATATTTTAAAATTTTCTTCCTGATTTCTTCATTGACCCATTGGTCATTCAGTAGCATATTGTTTAATTTACATGTATTTGTACAGTTTCCAAAGATTCTCTTTTTTATTGATGTCTAGTTTAATTTCATTGTGGTTGAAAAGATACTTTATGTAATTTTGATTTTTTTAAAAGTAAAGGAATTAAAAAGGGTGGCTACTCCTTAGGCAGAGCAGCCTAATTTTGATTTTTAAAATTTGTTGAGACCTGTTTTATGCCCTAACGTATGGCCTATCCTGGAGAATGTTCTGTGTGCTGACTAGAAGAATGGTATTCTGCAGTTGTTTGATGAAATGTCCTGCAAATGTCTGTTAGGTCCTTTTGATCTATAATGCAGTTTAAATCTGATGTTTCTTTGTAGATTTTCTGTATAGAAAGAAACTTCCAGTGCTGAGGTGGGGTGTTGAAGTCCCCAACTATTATTATATTGAAGTCTGTCTCTCCCTTTAGATTTAATAATATTTGCTTTGTATAGCTGGATGCTCTGGAGCTGGGTGCACATATGTTTATAGTCATTATATTCTCTAGTTGAAGTAATCCTTTTATCATTATGTAATACCTTTGTTGTCTCTTTTTATAATTTTTGAATTAATGTCTATTTTATCTGATGTAAGTATAGCTACTCTTGTTTGTTTTTGCTTTCCATTTGCATGAAATATCTTTTCCCATTCCTTCACTTTTAGTCTACTGTGTTTTTATAAATGCAGAGTTTCTTGTAGGTAGCATGTAGTTAGGTTTTGTTTTTATAATTCACTCAAGCAATCTGTATCTTTTAACTGGAGATTTAAGCTGCTTATACTCAAGGTTATTATTGATATGTTAGGACTTACTACTGTCAGTTTGTTAATTGTTTTTTGGTTGTTTTATATATCCTTTGTTCCTTTCTTTCTCTCTTATTATTTATCTTTGTGGCTTAATGATTTTTTGTAGTGATAAGATTTGATTTCTTTCTGTTTCTAATTTGTGGACCTGCTCTATTAGTGAGTTTTATACTTTTGTGTGTTTTCATGATGGCAGATATTGTCTGTTTATTTCGAAATAGAGGACTAACTTGAGCATTTCTTGTAAGGCCATTCTAGTGGTGATAGATTTTCTGTTTTTGCCTGTTTAGGAAAGGCTTTATTTTTATTTTATTTCTGAAAGATAGCTTTGCTGAGTTTAGTATTCTTGAGTGACAGTTGTTTTTCTTTCAGCACTTTGAAAATATTCTGCTTTTCTCTATTGGCCTGTAAGATTTCTGCTGATAAATTTGCTGTTAGTCTAAGGGGGGGTTTCCTAATATTTGATCTGACACTTTTTCTCTTGCTGTTTTTAGAATTCTCTGTCTTTGAATTTTGACACTTGGACCATATTGTGCCTTGAGGAAGAACTGTTTAAGTTGGATCTGTTTGGGACCTTTTGAGTTCCCTGGATCAGAATGTTTACGTCTCTACCACAACTTTAAAAACTTCCAGCTATTATTTCATTGAACGAGTTTTCTATGCCCCTTTTTGTCTCTTCTCCTTCTGGTGTTTTCATAATGTGAAAATTTCTTCACTTACTGGTGTCCCATACATCCCATTGGCTGTCTTAATTCTTTTATATTTGATCTGACTGGGTTATTTAAAAATACCTGTCTTCAAGTTCAGATTTTTTTCCTTCTGCTTGATTTAGTCTGTTGAAGTTTTTGGTAGCATTTTAAATTTCCATTTAGTTTTTTAATATCTATTTCTGTTAAATTCCTGATTTAGATAAATTTTTGACTTTGTTGAAATGTCCATCTGCATTCTCTTGTATCTCTGGTATCTCACTGAGTTTCTTTAACATCATTATTTTGAATTCCTTTCTAGGCATTTCATAGATTTCAATTTTTTTTTGAGATCTGTTTATGGAAACTCATTGTGTTCCTTTAGAGATATCATGTTTTCTTGATTTTTCATGATTCTCTCATCACTGCACTGATATTTGCATGTCTCGGGGAATAGTCTCCTCTTCCTGTTTTGTGGAGTAGCTTTTGTAGGGAAAGATTAATTTCTGTAGATGTGTCCTATTTTGCTGATTGAATAGAGTCCTTTGGCTTTGGTTTTGGGTGTGCATAGTAGTGTCTCTGTGTGATTTCTTTGGCTGTAACCAATGTCAGTGATGTTTAAGAATGACTCATCGGCCTAGACTTGGGTGTTTGTGAAGACAGTGGTATGGCCTTGCTGCAGGCAGGGGCCTCCAAGTGGGCTAGTTCTGAGGCCCTTAGAGGGGACACACACTGGGCATAGCAGCATTACTGGCAGTGATGGGCATGAGGTGGGCCAGTCCTTGGGCTATGGGGGTAGTGTGTGATGTATGGCATCTCCAACAATGAAGTGGGTGGGATTGCTGGTGGTGGTGGGACCCAGGTGGGCTGGTCCTTCAGGCCTGGGGATGGGGAATGTATGTGATGGCTTTGACACTTGAGAATGTAGTTTTCCTGGTGGCAGTGGGTTCTGGGCATGCCAGTCCTTGGGCCCTTAGTGGTGGATATATTGATTTTCCCAATTTTAGGGATGGTCTCACCACTCTGCTAGACCACCTCTTTCTTGGGGTGCAGGATACTGCTTGAGCTCAGGTGCTTGGGTCACAGTTGTACCCCTTGGTACACATTTATGTTGGGGTTGTGGCATTGCAGCCCTTTGTATGGGTGTAGTGGAATAATGAGGGGGTCTTAGAGGTGTGAGGCTATTGGTCCCCAGGAAGGATGCGCTTTAGCAGTGGCTCTACTCTCAAAATAGCACTATGCCATAACAGTTTGGGTCCTGGGGAGTGGGATAGACCCAGTATGAATTCTTTCTCTGGCACAGTTCTGCTGCATGGACTCTGGGCATCTCCCTTTACTGGGCTTAGGACCCATGAGGACTGTTTGGCTCTTCTGCAACTAAGATTGCAGGTGTCTCTGGTGGTAATGGGGATTGCTGGGGACCTCCCACTTACCTTTGCAGCCATTCTGAGTTTCCATGCCTTAGGGGGTTTATATGACTTCCTTGATGCATTCCATTATTCTCTATTATACACTCCACTTGAAGTGTAATTATTTTTTTATTGTTTTGACCCCTCTCTGCAGAAGAAATGAGCATTGGGCACTTGTAGTCAGCTGTCTTAATGATGTCTAGCTTATTTTCTGCTTTCTTGTTTTACTATTTTCTGTGTCTGATGGAATATATATAATTTTTTTTCCTGGTGTTTTTTCCTGGTGTTTTTTCCTTATGTTTTTTATATAGCTATATAATTTTCAGTCAATAGAAAAATTGTATTAACTTTAAAATATTTAGTACACTTTTAGTAAACTTCTGATTTCCTACAGAATACATATACTCTGATATACTCAGTTTAGATTGCTAATGTTTACTATCAGTCTTTTTACATCAATCCCATGTTTCTGAGATCTTTTTTTATTTCCTTGCCCTTTGGGGTTATACTTTGACTTCTTTTCCTTTTGGGGATATGCTTTTACTTCTTTTTATTCTTGCCTGCTTCATATGGGGGTATACTTTTAAATAACTTTAAAGAAGTGAATATAGGCCAGGTACAGCGGCTCATCCTGTAATCCCAGCACTTTGGAAGGCTGAGGTGGGAGGATTGCTTGAAGCCAGAAGTTCAAGACAAACCTGGGCAACATGGCAAAACTTCAGCTCTACAAAAAATAAAAAAAAAATTAGCTGGGCATTTTGGCACATGCTTGTAGTCCCAGTTACTCAGGAGGCTGAGGTGGAAGGGTCGATCGAGTCCAGGAGGTTGGGGCTGCAGTGAGCCATGCTGACACCACTGCACTTCAGCCTGGGTAATAGAGGAAGACCCTATCTCAAAAAAAGTGAATATGAATAGTATGTTTTTCTTAGCCCTTGCTTATCTAGTACAAACTGGCTGAGTATATGATTCTTGGGTTACAACTCATTTTAGAGCAAAAATATGAGACCTGCCTGATTATTGTTTCTTCACAGAAATCCCCTTTTTTCTTTAAAAAATCTCTGCATGTATGTAGCATTCCTCCTGTTACAAATCACATACTTTTTGAAAAGATAATGCTGTTTTTTATATGAGGGTGGTTTTTAATTGAATTGATCTGGAAATCAGCAGACCCTTTCAATTTGTATATGAATAAGTCTTTTCTATCTGAGTACATTTAATTTATACTATATCTTTGGTTAATGCTTCTTTTTCTTTTGGTTTTGATGACATTTTTAGAAATGCTAAGTATCTTCATATTAGCTTTGTTTTTTTTTTCAAATTTTTTTTTCATGGTTTTCTCTTTTTCCTTTGCTTTTGTAGTCTGGGAGAATGTCCCACATTACTGTTGTGATTTTCTGCTTTATCAGTTTTGCTTATTTACTGCTTCTTTGGTGTATTTTGATTTCACAATTACAGCTATAGTGTTTTTTAATATTTAAAATACTACCTTTTATTTCATCCTTTTATCTCATTGAGTCATAATATTTGTTATATTTTCACTTTAGCTATTTGTCCTAATGACTTCCTGCTCATTTCATGGATACCAATTTTTTTTCTTTTGCTCTCTGTTGAGAATACAAAACAGTTTTCTGAAACTTTCTTCTGTATCTTGCAGTAGATTATTTCTGGGATCTTTTGGATAATCTTTATTTTTCTTTATTCTGCATGTTTTCATCTGAAGCTCATGCTAGTTATCTTTCAAAATTTTCAGTTATATCAAAATCTTGAGTTTGTTGATATTTGATGGTCTGACTTCCCTTGGCTTTCACTCAAGGGTATTTACATGATGATAGGTCAGCTTTACAGTTAGATGGCAATGTAATATGAATAGCTCACCATATAATTTCCAGTTTCTTAAATATTTATCTATGGCAATGATTCTCAACTGGGAGCAATTTTCCCCCAAGGGACATTAGATAACATCTGGAGACATTTTTGGTTGTTATGACTTGGAGAAGGGGTATGTTTGTACTGGTATCTAGTGAATCAAGGCCTGGGATACTGTTAAACACTACAATGCATGGCATACACACTGAACAAAAGAAAATTCTGTGGTCCAAAAGTGCTGAAATTGAGAAACTGATCTATAACATTCCAGTTTGCTAAGATAGCGTTTTATCCTAGTTCATCTATATTCTTTATAATACTCTGAATCAATGAAACACATGTAAAATCCACTTTTTAGCATATAGTACTACCAGAAATTAATTGTTTTTTCCTTTCCCAGGTTGAATCACTTTATATATAAAGCAATTATACATAAAGACATGTTCTAGGATGCAATTTGCCATTTCCAGCCTGTCTTAGTTCATTTAGTGTTGCCAAAACAGAATACCTGCAACTGGGTAGTTTGTAAAGAAAAGAGGTTTATTTAGCTCATGATTCTGGTAACTGGAAAGTTCAAGATTGGGCAGCTGCATCTGATGAGGGCCTTGGGTTGCTTTAATTCATGGCAGAAAGCAGAAGTGAAGCCAATGTGTGCAAGGAGATCACATGATGAGAGAGGAAGCAAGAGAGAGAAACTGAGGAAGACAGACTCTAACAACCCACTATCTCAGGAAGTAATTAATTCCTGTGAGAGCAGAAACTCACTCCTGCAGGAGGGAAATACCTATTCATGAGGGATCCTTCCCCATGAACCAAACACTTCCTACTAGTTTCTGCCTTCCAGCACTGCCACATTGCGGATCAAATTTTCACATGCATTTTGGTGGGGCCAAAGAAACTGTATCCAAACCATAGCAAGGCACTTCTGCTTCATGCTCAGAGAGTTACTGTCTTGCAAAGGACTTAGAATTAAGACATTAGGAGTAGCTATATGAGAATGGATGGATAATGGAATAACTTGTTCATTTATTCAGTTAGCAGGAATTGGTTACTGCACACCATGTGTCAAGCCCTGTTTTCTGATCCCCTTAGTAAGCAGCATCCATGCTCTAAAAATAGAGCAGTTTTTTGGTTTCTTGGGTTTGAGTTAGTGCAGACAGTGGGTTCCGTGAGATGAAACGTGGATAACTTGAGCCAAGCCTTTAAGTTTTCCTATAGGAACACCAGCTGCTTCACAATGAACACACATTTCTACTAGGTTGTCTTTTTTTTTTTTCCTTTTTCATTATGTGTTTTTTTTGTGTGTGTTTATCTCTGTCTTCTGGTTATTTTAGTAGAAAGTTGACAAAGGCTACATTAGGGCTAATAAGCAGATACACCTTAGATTTCCACTAGATTTTTAATAAGTACATATTATATCTCCCCTTCCAAACTTTTAGCTCCTTGAGAGAGGGCCCTGCATTGTATTTGTTTTTGAACTTCTCTTGAAATCCTGTACATGATGATGTTTGGCAATGACTTGTTAAATGATTAGATTTTGTCTGCATTCATAACCTAAAGACCAGAGACAATTTAACACATATATCATTGGAATTTACAGCATGGCTGGAGTAAGGGTTAGTGAACTGGCTTTAGAGGTGGGGTTTGTAAAGAAACTAGGCAATGATGCCTGAGATCTAATGTGGACACTTTGAAAGTGTCTTTGCAGAACACTTTAAGCTGTTTGCTCTAGTATCATTTACAGAAAAGCCTGTATGAGGGCCAACAGCAGTGGCAGTTATAGCTGCTTCCTTTTTGCATTTTACTGGATAGAAATACATTAACTCCAGGACTATCTGGCCAATAAGAACAAGCCAAGGCATACATCATAAATATGGGAATAGATCATTTTTGATAGCCACAGAGTAACTGTTCTCTTTATCTCTTAGCTGTTTCTGGGACTCCCTCTTTTTTTGGAGGTAAGTCCTGTAGCAGTTATACCAATGATATGGACATCTGGAGCACCTCAGGGATGTTGTTATATTGACATTATGTAATGTAATAGCTAGACAGTCTTTTGGGCATGCCTGTGAAGTACCTGGTCACACGAGTGAAGAAAAGATAGTGGTGGGATGGAGGAGCAGATAGACATCTCTCATTCAAGCCAACCTCCTGTGGCTTTGATTTTTAAGCACTGGAGTAATTCTCACATGGTGAGGTGTGAAGGGCAGGAACCATTACAAAGATAATGCCAGAAGGATGACATTATTATATGTTTGAGCATTATAGCAACAGCAGTCATTTATTGAGCACTTACTATGTAACAGAGAGAGGACATGAGTGTATACTTTGTTACTCCAAGCAAGACTTTCCTGTACATTTTCCTCTACGAGGACCTGTTTTAGGACCTGCTGGGCCACTTCTTTGAGCCATAGTTTCCATTTCTAGGTACATGGCCTAGTAGATATTACCTTGGACTTGGGTCTAGAAGTCCTCATTCTAGTCCTGGCTGTCACTCATCAGTTGTGTGACTTTGGGTAAGCACCTTTCCCTCTCTGGGTCTTATTTGCCTCACGTGTAAGTAAGGAGATTGGATAGAGAATCCACAAAATTCTTGGGTTTTTGGCCAAAAGCTCTAGCAGGGCTGTTAGGAACTTTGTCATGGTGGTAAACACATTGCAGGCAGGGTCACACCAGCTGCAGAATTCATGTGTGAGAACATACATCTTTTGCTTTCTGTCTCTCTCTCTTCAACCCCCTTCCTTCCCTCTACCCCCAGTACACTGGGCACATGAGTTGTTCTTTCCCCTGCCTCTTAAGCACTGCCCTGCAAGTCACTGAAAATCCTGAGTGTGCCTTAGTCCCAAGCTGGTGGTTTTGATTTTTAAGCACTGGAGTCATTCTTACATGGTGTGGTGTGAGAGGGAGGCACCATTATAAAGATTATGCCAGAAGGATGACGTTATTATATGTTTGGTCATTATAGTGATAACAGTCATTTATTGAGCACTTACTATGTATCAGGGATGGTACAAAGGACTTTATTTAAATAAAACACAAATAATCATTAATATTTACTAATTCTTATGTGCCAGTGCTAGCTACTATTATAAATACTTCACATATATTTTAAATCACTGAATACTCACAAATACCAATCATAGTAGGTGCCATTATTATTGACATTTTACAGAGGATAAAATTGAAGGACAGAGAGGTTAAGTGACTTTTCCAAGGTCACACAGCTAGTAGATAGTAGAGTTTAGCTTAAACCTACATAGTATGACTACAGAGTTCATGCTTTTAACCATTACATAATATAAGGTCTATTGTCAGTTCTTCCAACCCTGTGAAGTATTTAAAATTTAATTATCCTGGCAATTACAGATAAGCAAGCTGAGCCTTAGAGCGGGTAGGTGACTTGCTTTAGGTCACACAGCTAGAGCCACAATTTAAACTCAGGTATGTATGATTTAAGCTCAGATTTCTAATTACTGTATATTGTCAGCAAATTATCTGATGACAAAACAGCCCCATGAGATAGACCTGTTGGATCTTATCATGCCTGCTGGTCAGATGAAACTGTGAGAAGTGAACTGTCTTGCTTAAGATTCCACAAGTCTGGGTACTTCCTTCTCTAGTCCCTGGTCATTCATTTATAGTTCATCCTATGGCCCCAAAGAAAGACCACCTTGGCATCCATACTGAGAGATGAGGCTAAGCATGGAAGTCTTTATAGCAGAGAAAACAGACTGACATTCTCACTCAGGGACAAATATAAGATCCTTTTCTGAAAGCAGACTTTAGTGAAGGGAGAGGAGGACAATATGAAGACATCAGGCCCCTGGGTGGGAGGAAAAGCCATGATGGATTGCGGAGAGTCTGTGCAGAGGCAAGACGCTGAAGTTGTTGACGTCAAATCTCCAGCTGCACAATTTTAACTAGAAACTGGCTCGGTTTAATGCACACCTTTTCTGCATTGAATCAATTTTCTCTCTGTAAATTTGGGCTTCCTGCAGCGCAGATACATTTCCATCCCAGCCTCATTGCCAAGCGTCCAGTTCCCATCCAGAAAAGTGGGGGAGGGGCTGGTTGTAATCACATCTCGCTGAGGGCTGTAGAGCAGCCCCATTCCAATGCCCAGACAGACGCGCACGTCCTCGGGAGGAGATGCATGGGTGGGGTGGCTGCGGAAACGCAGCAGATGGAGGTTGCTGGCCTCCAGTTGGGGCCTGAGCGGAGAGCTGAGCCCCCACCATCCCATCTGCCACTCCCACCGCCTTCTCCGGCATTGCCTGGCAGTCCTGTAGCCCTTGGTCCAGGCAGAAGAGTGCTGTGCAATGATGCTCCTAGCAATGGGAGTGAGCCCGTGGATTGGGAGGGGGGGAAGCGAGGGAGGATAGACGCAATGCAGAGACGGCTAAGGCAATCCTTTGGGCTCTCAGGCTGAGGCGGGAAGAAGGCAGAACGGAGTGGGTGGGTGGCCTTTTAGGAGCTGGACAACTGGTCAGCAATGGTGCTCTTTCAACCCATTTTTTTAAAAGGGTAGGAGACAGATGGAGGGTGGACAGAGCTGTTATTCCCGTAGATCTAGGATGATTCAGAATGAGGCAGAGGTCAGGGATCAGGCAAGAGCTGGGGATGTCAGGAATGGGTGAGCTCCATGACTTGAGTTATTAGAGCATTTTTCAATCACCGTAGAGACCCTGAGGTATTTTGGACTGGACGGTTGAGGGAGAGGGATATGGATCCTTTATGTTAGGTGGTTGAAAATAAGATAAATGCCTAAGAACTAAATTTGGAGTTAAGAAAATGGGGTTTGCCTTCTTGCTGCTGCATAGTTTAGTCTGTGACCTGTGTGAATGGTGTCACATCCCTGGGCCATCTGTGACCAGGGGGTACTAGCTGCTCAGCCTCCTTTGTAGAGTTGAGGCAGGGATCACACAAATTGCATCACAAATAGAGATTTTCCATATCACGAACACGGCAAAACCCATACCTTGCTCTTTGTGGCGATCTGTAGAGTGACTAATAGTGAGGGCTGGGGTCAGAGAAATCTCTCTCCAACTTGGAATTCATCTGTGTCTCTCATGAGGTGTGGTGTGACAAGTCTTCTACAGGTAATAAAATGCAGAACCAGTGTGAGCTGTTCAAGGTCTCACATTGTGATGGGCAGTGACCAGAATCTGGACCTATAGTTCTTGGTGATAGGTTTGTACTCTCGGGACAATATTGCCTGAACTGTTGAACAACAGTGGGCTTTTCTACACTGAGGCAAAATCAGCCTTTAACCTTGGATACCTGAATATCATTTACATTTGGAGTCTAAACAAGTGAATGATTCCCAATGACACTTAATGGTCATCCGTAGTTGGCAAACATGATTGACCACAAAATGGACAGTAGACCCAGGGAAGAGCGGAGACTTAGGGAACTACTGGCTCAACTCCTTCTGTTTATTGTAATATTGGCTTCTGTTTATTCATCACATAGGCCAGCAACCTCCATCTGCTGTGTTGTGCTATTTGAGTTTTTTATGTGGATCATCTCGTGTAATTCTGCGAGGTCAGGGCTTTTGTATTATTATTTACAGATGATGGTACTGAGTCATAAAGAGGTTAGGTAAGACCCAGAGTCATACAGCTAGAAGTAAAACAGCCAGAATTTGAGCTGAGATAGGGAGAGATACTGGCTAAGGTTATTCAGCAAGTGGCAGAGCTGGGCCTAGAAGCACAATATTTTAGAGCTGGAAAAAAGAAATGTAGGGTTCCTCAGAATTAATCTTCTCCTTGTATAGATGAAGATGCTGAGGTACACAGAGGTTAAGGCTGCTCCAGGATTCCCCAGTGAGTCTCTGGCAGAACTGGAATGCAGTTAAAGTCTACTAATTATCTGCCAATCCCCTTTCTGTTACTTAGGCTTCCTAAGTCCATGTAAGTCCAGATTCAGTGACTTCATTATTCATTTACCTCTTTAAGAAACTAGAGGGAGAAAAAGAACTGACAAATTATTTCCTCTAAGGACCCATATGAGATAACACTAGAAGTTGGCTTTTAAAAGCAGATGAGTTTTTTGGCTAATACTACTAGTTATTATGTGGCCAGAAGCCTACAACCAACTCTATCAATGTGGGATTGCATCAAAGATGCATTGTATAGACCTAGAAACATGCCTAGCCAAAACAAAACAACAGCAGCAGATGCATGCATGAGAAAAACAACGATTTAAGTAGTAAAGGCTATTATGTTTACCATTCCATCCTATGATGGAATGCTCCATGGTAAACTGGGATGGAAAGATATGGAAGACATGAATGCAGTTGGTCTTGATTTCCATAGTTTCTCTTAGTGTGAACATTTCTCCTCACTGAGCAATATGCCAGTGTTTAAAGATTTGAATTTTAGCCAGGCAAGTGGCATGCATCTATAGTTCCAGCTACTTCAGAGGCTGAGGCAGGAGGATAGCTTGAGCCCAGGAATTTGAGGTTACGGTATGCTATAATTGCATCTTTGAATAGCCACTGCAGTCCAGCCTGGGCAACATAGCAAGACCCCCACCTCTTAAAGAAAAAATAAAATTTTTATATATAGCATGTTTGATGTCTATACATATTGCTCTCCAGTGTTGGCATAAAAGATTATGTTTACTATTTTCTACTAATGAGGGATTAATGGGGTTTTCAAATTATTTTCAGTAATTTGAATCAAGCATTCTTTTCACTCTTTGCCCTGACTTTGGGAATTAATTCCATCTCTGAGCAGCCCTGAAAGGTTTCCTCTGCCACACAAATATCTCCTGAGCCAGATTGCTGTAGTATCTGATATTCCACCATCATGTACTCATTTAAGGCAATTAAGACTCATGTGAAGACAAACCTTAGTAAGTCAATAACATGTTAGCATGGACTGCTTTTCAAAAAAGAGTAAATGACGAGTTGATGGGTGCTGACGAGTTGATGGGTGCTGACGAGTTGATGGGTACAGCACACCAACATGGCACAAATATACATATGTAACAAACCTGCACGCTGTGCACATGTACCCTAGAATTTAAAGTATAATAAAAAAAAGAGCTTGAAGCTTAAAAAGATGGGATATAGTACAAGCACATATTGATTATGGGACATAAATAAGGAAAGGGAAGAGGAATATGGAAGACCAGATTAATGACAGCAAGCTAAAAGAGGAGATGAGAAGATACAAGACCAAGATCTACATCTCATAGTTTCCTTCAGTACATTCCTACTTATATTTTTTTTCCTTCTGTCCCTGAATGAGCACCTGTCATTTGAGTCCAACTTCTTTCTGCTTTGAGAACTGAATTACTCCCTGTTGCAAACAGTGATTCTTAATTTTATCATCTACTCCCTTATGTGTGTAATGAAAACTGTAGAACCTGTTTTGGGAAGTGTGCACATGTCTTTGAAGCTTTACCTAGGAACTCAGAGGGTCCTCTCACCCCCAAGGGTAGAAGATCTTGATACAGTCTCTTGAAATGTATAACAGATGTGAAGTAAGAAGGGTTAGGTCCTTGCTCTGGTTTCTCCTCTATATATTTGGGGAAGTCTCTTCTGTAATCATAAATTCTTTCATTAATAGAACCAATGGGGATGACCCAAGATGATTCATTTCATTTCAAACCCTAATCTTCAGAGAAGCCCCAAGAGAAGGAATTGAGGCTAGGGGCAGATGAATAGCTCTGCCAGTGGGGCTTCTCACTTTCCATTTTTGAATCTGAGTGGCCTCTGAGCACAGGAATTCTGTTTGGTTAACACTGGAAGTCTGAAGGGCTCAGTGTTATCTGGCTGGTCATTTTAGCTCTTCAAGGAGTGGGAAGGAGTGGTCAGGCTTCCCTTTGGGGTTAAGAGACTCTCAGAACTCTTGAACATACTTGAATATTCATGTGCTTTCTCTTGCCCGGTGCATTGTTCTGTCCCCAGCTGTCCTTTCTTCTGAGTCTGAGCCCCCAGCTCCTTTAGGTCAGGCTTTATTACTGCTGCGTGGGACAGCTTGGTTTTGTTTGACTCTTTGAGAAGAATAGCGCCTAGGTTGGAGACAGGAGGCGGGGAGAGACTGAGGAGGGGTACTCTAGCTCAGTTGTGGCCCTTTTGAGAGGTGAAAGGAAGATTTATGATGCCACTTGTCAACTGCAAGATGGATGGAGGTGCCCAGACTGTGAACTCCTTGTGAAATGAAGGTTATGGTAATAACTAGGGTCCCTGGAGATGTAGCTGTTGGTGGGGTGATCAACTCTCCTAACTTGGTTCCCAAGCCCCCTCCTCTGTCTGTCTCTCCCCTAATGGGCATTCTTTGTTCCTCTGCTGAGTCTGTCACTCTGTTTCAGGGATAGCCAACTACTGATTGATTATCTGTGCTCATGAAGGAGAGTGTCGTCATGCTGAGAAGAAATTTTTTATGTTAGTGTCTTGGACAAATGAAACAATGGAAAATGCAAAATCAGTTTAATTTTGGCTTCAGAATTTTCATGCTTTGCCTGAACTATTGGAAACAGTCTATATGCATGTGCATGATCACCCTTTATTTTGCCTGCCCTTTATCTCCCCTCATTTAGTGCTACCCAGCCTGCAGCTAGAGGACAGAGAGAAATCTGGAAATGCTCATAAAAAACAGAAAACCAAACACTGCATGTTCTCACTCATATGTGGGAATTGAACAATGAGATCACTTGGACACAGGAAGGGGAACATCACACACCAGGGCCTATTGTGGGGAGGGGGGATAGCATTAGGAGATATACCTAATGTAAGTGATGAGTTAATGGGTGCAACACACCAACAAGGCACATGTATACATATGTAACAAACCTGCACATTGTGCACATGTACCCTAGAACTTAAAGTATTAAAAAAAAAAAATAAATAAAGAATGTCCCAAAGACAGCTAGATGGGATACACCTCCTGGGAAAAAGTCTGAGCACAAGAACTCTATCACTAAATACTTTAGGGAAATTCTATATACACATCAGGGCTGTACAGAGTTAAAATGCACACTGCATGTGAAAGAGTTTGGAAAGTCCTGTTGTTAAAGAATACCATTTGGTTTAAAGTTTCCCATGCTTTTTTGACCTCAAAATGCTTTTTTTGTCATGTCACATTTACTCACCCTCTGCAGATCTAGTGTTGTTCAAGACTTACTTTGGGAAGCTTTGGTCTTTATAAGGGATATTGGCAATGCTTGATGTCCAAGACAACCCAGTCTTCCAAGTGGAGTAGGGTTAGACGTTTTTCAGCCCAGCATTGGTGCAGACTTGATGTGTGACTTTTGCAAAGTTTCCATATCTTGTTTTTTAAATAATCCTGGCATGTAGAGAGTTTATCCCCATTTAGAATGGGCCTTACTGAAGTGTGGTTATAAATTGATGTATTGTGATAACACTTTTGTGTAAAATCCCTTCACTGAGGTATAATTCACGTAAAAAACTCCCCACACATATATATAGAGTATATAATGTGACTCAGGGCCGCTTCACCCTTTCCTCATCCCCAGGCACCCACTCACCTGCTTTCTGTCACTATGGATTAGTTTGTATTTTCTAGAATTCTGTATAAATGAAATTATAAAGTACAGTATGTACTTTAAAAAATTTTCATTTTTGATTATTATGGAGACATAGTTGTACATATTTGTGGGGTACAAGTACATTGCTACAAGCATACAATGTGTAATGATCAAATCATGGTAGCTGGAGTATCCATTACCTTAAGTTTTGATCATTTCTTTATATTAAGAGCATTTCAATTCTAATCTTTTAGTTGTTTTGAAATATACAATAAATTTTTTTTTTTTTT
>NW_012122932.1:6376201-6390421 GCF_000951035.1 Colobus angolensis palliatus
TTTTTTTTTTTTTTTTGCAGCTCTCGCATATAAGTGAGAATATGCGATATTTGTCTTTCTGTGCCTGGCTTATTTCATTTAACGTGATGTTCTGTCCCATCCATATTGTAAATGACAGGATTTCATTCTATTTTATGGCTGAATAATGTTCTATTGTGTCTATGTACCACATTTTTTTAATACACTCATCCATTAATGGGTACTTAGGTTAATTCCATATCTTGACTGCAATGAACATGGGAGTGTAGATGTATCTTCTATATACTGATTTTCTTTTTTTCTTTGGGTATATATCCAGTGGTGGTAGTTTTATTTTTATTTTTAGCTTTTTGAGGAACCTCTGTATTCTTCTTCTACAGACAGGGGCTCTACTAATTTATATTCCTGCAAATGGTTGTACTTTCTTTTTTTTTTGGACTGATTTCTTTTAACATGATTATTTGGAGCTTCATTTATGTTGGTATATGTATCAATAATTCATTTATTCTCATTACTGAGTAGTATCTCATTGCATGGAATTTGTTTATCCATTCACTTCTTAAACATTTAGGTTGTTTCTACTTTTTAGCTATTATAAAACTGGCCTGAATATTTGTGTATTACCATCTTTGTATGGATATATGCTTTTGTTCTTGGGACTCATCTCACTTCGGTCATGATGTATTATTCTTTTTATATGTTATTGGACTAAATATGCTAAAAGTTTCTTAAGAATTTTTGTATCCATGTTCACAAGGGATATTGGTAGTTTTTCTTCACGTTATGTCTTCATCTGGTTTGAGTATTATGGTAATGCTTGCCTCACAAAATTAGATGGGAAGTATTCTCTTCTATTTAGTTTCCTAAAGAGTTTCTGTATAATTGGTATTGTTTCTTAAGTGTTTGGTAGAATTTATCATTGAAGCCATCTTGGGCCTGGAGTTTTCATTTGGGAACATTTTGAATTATAAGTCCAATTTGTTTAATAGCTACGTGGCAATTCAGCTTATCTATTTCTACATGAACAAACATAGGTAGCTTGTGTCTCTCAAGGAATTTATCCTTTTCATTTGAATGACCTTTGTTTTTGGTATAAAGCTTTTATAATATTCCACTATTTTCCTTTTAATACCTGTAGAATGACTCAGTAATGATGTCACTTCTTTTGCTCCTGATTTTGGTAATTTGTGTCTTCTGTCCTTTTCCTTTGATCACTCTGGCTGAAGGTATATCAATTTTATTGATCTTTTAAAAGAGCTAGCTTTTAATTTTATTGGTTTTCTCTATTCTTTTCTATTTCTTTGATTTCTACTCTGGTCTTTTTTTTTTCTAGTTTCTTATGGTAGAAACTGAGATAATTGATTTTCTCTTTTTCTACTATAGATATTTTGTGCTAGATATTTTCCTCTAAATATCATGTTAGTGATATCCTATAGATTTTGATATGTTGTGGTTTCAATCTCATTCAGTTAAAGTATTCATAATAACTTCCTATGTGATAGCTAATTTCCTTTTTAATTTTTTCGTTGACCCATGAATTTTTTAAGATACCATATTAATTACTTTTTAGATATTTATTTTCTAGTTATCTTTCTGTTATTTATTTCTAATTTAATTCCATTGTTTTCAGAAAACATACCTTATATGACTTGAATCTTTTAAAATCTCTTTTGATTTGCTTTATGGCCCACCGTATGCTCTATCTTGAAACGTATTCTCTGCGTACTGAAGAGAATATGTTATTCTGGTTTTGGGTATCAGTGTCAATTAGATCAAATCGTTTAATAGTTTTGTTCATCTATATACTTACTAAATTTAAGTCTGCTTTTTGCTTTGCTTGTTCTACAAATTGTTGTTTATTTTGATAAAGGTATGAAACTCTAATTGGGGATTAATCTATTTCTCTTTGCAGTTCTATAAATTTCTGCTTTATGTATTTTGAAGATGTATTACTAAACATGTAAATGTTTTGGATTGTTATTTTCTCTTAATGAATCTATCCCTTTATTATTTTGAAGTGGCCTTATTTATCCCCAGTAATATTCTTTGCTTTAGAATATATTTTGTCTGATTTTAATATAGTGATCCTAGGTTTCTTTTGATTAATGTTAGCATGGTATGTCCTAATCCATCCTTTTACATTTCACCCATTTATGTCTTTATGTTTAAAAAAGTTCCTCTTTTTTTGGCAATCATGTGTTTAAAAATTTTATTTAATCACTTTATTGAGATATAATTCACATGTCATATATTTACCAATTGAAACTTTATTATTCAATTTTTTTTTTACTATATTCACACAGTTGTGCAACTGACACTACAATCAATTTTAGGACAATTTCATCGCCCCCCCAAAAAACCTCGTCATATATAGTAGCAGTCACTTTCATTTCACCCTAATGTCTAGCCCTGTCCCAGACAGCCACTAATCTACTTTCTGTCTCTTATAGTTTGTCTGTTCTGGTCATCTCTTATAAATAGAATCATATAATATGCAGGTTTTCATGTGTCTGACTTCTTTTTGCTTTAGCATAATAATTTGAAGGTTCTTCCATGTTGTAGGGTGTATCAGTACTCCATTCATTTACATGGTTGAATAATATGCCATTGTATAGATATTTTGTTTATTCATTGATTTGATGGGCATTTACATTTTACTTTTTGGCTATTATGAGTAATAGTCTTATGAACATTTGTATACATGTTTTTGTGTGGACATGTTTTTAATTCTCTTGGGTATACACCTAGGAGTAGAGTTCCTGCGTCATATGATAACTCTATGTTTAACATAGAGGAAGAACCAAACTGTTTTCCAAAGTTGCTGCACCATTTTATATTCTCACCAGCAATGTTATAAGGATTATAATTTGTCAACACTTGTTATTGTCTACCTTTTCTTAGTGTAGCCCTTCTAGTGTGTGTAAAAATGAGTTCATTTTTGCATTTCCTTCTTAACAGAGAAGGTAGGCCCTCAGAGCTGTCAGCAGGGAGACTACAGGGTCTAAGTAGAATTTTGACTTTTATTTTCTTTAAAAAAGAAATCACATTCCTGTTACTTCTCCTTCATTTTAAAGTGAGGGCATTATATTAACTTTTTTAAAACAGCTTTTGTTTTGAGATACAATTTACATCCTACACAATTGATTTATTGAAAGTGTATAGTCAATGGTTTTTAGTATATTCACAGAGTTGTGTATCAGAGTTGTGCATCCCTCATAGCAATTCTCGAGTATTTTCTTACCTCAAGAGGAAACCCTATAACCCTTAACTATCATCCTTCAAATCCCCCTTCCCCACATCCCTAGGTAATTGCTGATCTACTTTCTCTCTCTATAGATTTACCTGTTCTGGAGGTTTTATGTAACTACAAAATGCTTATTGTTTTTCCTATGGGAATGTAAAGTTTTCTTTTTAAAATAAATTTATTAAAGCCAAAATTTAGTAAGCTGAAACAATATTAAGTAAAAATAATAAAGGTGATGTGTATAGAAAAGGTCGAAATTGCTGCAGTGATTGGTGGTGGGCTACAAGTGGAGGAGATACCCTTGCGGTTGAATGCAAACTGAGAGCATTTGGGAAATGGTGGCTGATAGATTTCCTTCTAGACTGATCTAGAAAACCACTTCATCTTTGGACTAGAACAGAGGCAGCCTTGAGTATCTACTAGGCCCACATATTTCCATTATCTTCATTTCATTTTTTTTCACAAATGTTTTTCACTTTTTACACGTGCAGGTTTGTTATATAGATAAACTGCGTGTCATAGGGTTTTGGTATACAGATAATTTCATCACCTGGGTGATAAGCATAATACCCAATAGCTATTTTTAAAGAGTTTCTTATAGGCAGCATATAGTCAGATCTTGTTTTTTTTTTTTTTTTTTTTTTTTTTTTTTTTTTTTTGTGACGGAGTCTCACTCTGTTGCCACGCCAGAGTGCAGTGGCACATTCTCAGCTCACTGCAACCTCCACCTCCTGGGTTCAAGCGATTCTCCTGCCTCAGCCTCCCGAGTAGCCTGGACTACAGGCGCCCGCCATCATGCCCAGCTAAGTTTTGTATTTTTAGTAGAGATGGTGTTTTACCATGTTGGCCAGGATGGTCTCGATCTCTTGACCTTGTGATTTGTCCTCCTTGGCCTCCCAAAGTGCTGGGATTACAGGTGCGAGCCTGTGCCTGGCCAGGTCTTGGTTTTTTATCCAATCTTACAATCTCTGCTGTTTAATTGGGTATTATGACTATTGCCACTTAATAAGATTAATATGTTTAGATTTAAATCTACTTTCTTACTATTTGGTTTTTGTTCCTTTTTTCTTTACTTCCTTTATTCAAACAGAATATTTGATTTTTTATTTATTCTGTTATTTGTTCTCCTTTCCCTTTTGGTCTTCTCTTCTTTTGGGTTAATTATTTGTTATATTTTCATTGGTTTATAAGCCATAACTCTCTCTCTCTCTTTCTCTTTTTAACTTGCTTTAAGCATTATACTATATATCTTTAACTTATCACAGTATACCTTAAAGTAAAATTAGGTTACTTCACCTATGGCAAAATAAACTTACAATAGTATACTTCCATTTCTCCCTTCCCAGCCTGTGTGCTAATGTCATATATTTTATTTCCCATATATTAAAAAGCCCACAATTATTTTAGTTTGATAATCAAATTACTTTTTAAAGAGATTTAACTATTAAGAACAGTATCTCATATATTTACCCACACAATCACCATTTCCAGTGCTCTTTATTCTTTTGTATAGATCCATGTTTTCATTTGCTATTGTTCTGCCTCAAGGATTTTCTTTAGCATATCTTGCAGGGAAGGTCTGTTGATATTAATTTCTTTTAGGTTTTATATGTCTGGAAAACACTTTATTTCATCTTACTTATTTTTAGACAGGAGTCTTGCTCTGTCACCCAGGCTGGAGTACAGTGTTGTGATCTAAGCTCACTGTAATCTCTGCCTCCTGCGTTCAAGCAATTCTCATGCTTCAGCCACCCAAGTAGTTGGGCTTACAGGCGCGCACCAGCACATGTGGCTAATTTTTGTATTTTTAGTGGTGACAAGGTTTTTGCCATATTGGCCAGGCTGGTCTCCAACTCCTGACCTCAAGTAATCCACTTGCCTTGATCTCCCAAAATGCTGGAATTACAGGCATGAGCCACTGTGCCTGGCCTCATCTTTAGTTTTAAAAGATATTTTTTGCTGGGCATAAAATTCTAGGTTAACTTCATTTCCATCACTTTAAACTTGTTGTTCTATTGTTGTCATGCTTGTCGTATTTTGATAAAAAATTTCCTGTCATTTATATTTTTGTTCCCATGTATGTTATAGACATTTGTGTGTGTATATATATGCATATACATATATATACACACATATACACACACAGATATCACACATATATAGTATATATACACACATATATACATATATACACATGTATATATACACACTGTATATATACATAACTATATATAGTTATACACATACACATGAATATATGTATATATACATTTGCATATATATATTTATTTTTTCTTTGGCTGTTTTTTTGAGTAATTTAATTATGATATACCATAGTGTAGTTTTCTTAATGTTTCCTATGCCTGCAATTTGTTGAGTTTCTTGGCTCTACAGGTGTGGTGTTATGGATTAAATTATGTACTCCCCAAATTCATATGTTGACATCTTAACTGATGGTATTCAGAAGGTGACCTTATTTAGAAATAAGGTTGTTGCAAGTGTAATTAGTTAAGATGAGGTTAATAGGCTGAGCCCCATTTCAATATGACTGATGTGCTGATAAAGGGGAAACTTTGGGTACAGATATTTAGACAGGGAAAATGCATGTGAAGATGAAGGCAGAAACTGGAGTGATGCTTCTATATGCTGAGAATCTAAGGAAGAAGCATGTAATAGATTCTTCCTCATAGCCTTCAAAGGGAACCAACCCTGCCAACATCTTGATTTCAGACTTCTAGGCTCTATAACTGTGAGACAATCCATTTCTATTTTTTAAACCACCCAATTTGTGGTACTTTGTTATGGCAGTCTCTGCAAACTAATATAGTGGGCTTATAGTTTTCATAAAATATAGATATATTTAGGCCATTAAAACATTTTTTCCTCCCTCCCTCCCCCACACTTTCAGGCATCCCTCAGTACAGAGATGTTAGATCACCTCAAGCTTTGTTTTGTTTTTGAATCTATTTTCTCTGTTTCATATTGGGTAGTTTCTGTTGATATACAAGTTGATAATATTTTTCCTCTGTAATGTCTAATCTGCCATTAATCACATTCAGTATATTTTTTATCTCAAGTATTGTAGTTTTCATGTCTTAAGACATGAAAGTTTGATTTGGTCTTAAAAATTTCCTTCCATGTCACTAGTTAACATTTTAAATCTTTCCTCTACTTTTCTGCATATATGGAGTATATGTTATAATGTTTTGCTGATTTAGTCTTCTAACTCATGTGAGTTCTGGGTCAATTTTAATTGGTTGATTTTTCTCCTCATTATAGGAAGGATGTTTATATGTTTTCCTGCTTATTTTCGTGCCTGGTAATTTTTTATTGGATGACAGACACTGTGAGTTTTACTTTGCTAGGTGCTGAATATTTTGTTTCCCCGTAAATATTCTTGAGCTTTTTTCTGGAAGAGAGTTAGTTAACTTGGAAACAGTTTTATTCTTTCAGGTCTTGCTTTTAAGTTTTGCTAGCTGAGACCAGAGCAATTTTTATTTTAGGGCATATTATTCTCCACTACCGAAGCAGGTCCTTTCTGAGTTATTTATTCAACGTCCTATAATTAATCAGGTTTCTTGGTGTGGGTGGTAGCAACAGGCTTTATTCCCAGCCCTCTGTGAGCATTCTGTATTGCTCCCTTTAATCCTTTCATGTCGTTTCCTGACCTTCGGTTTTCTCATTCACACACATGCTGACCAGTACTGTGTTGAATACTTGAGGCAGACCATCTGCAGATCTCTGGAATTCCTTCTTTAGCTCTCCCCTTTACAATTCTCTGCCCTGTGAACTCTAGGCACCTTGGTTTGCCCAATCTCTTGGTCTCCAGTCAGGGAACCCACTGGGCTCTGCATGGATTGCCTCTGGCATAGCTTAAAAGTTCTTCAAGGCAGAAAGAGCAATCATGGGGCTCATCTTATTTGTTTCCCATCTCTCAGGATCATTTTCCTCAGTTGTCTAATGTCTTGGAAACCATTCTTTATATGTATTTTTTCTAGGGTTTTAGTTTTGGTGGGAGAGTAAGTCTAGTCCCTATTAATCCATCTTGGGTGAAAGCAGAAATTGATAACAGTTTTCAATCAGTAATAATCATACCTTACATGATTTTCATGGTCTAGGACCTTGTCACTGCACCAAACTCATAAGAGAGACTGTTTTTTCTTTTTTTTTTTTTTTTAAAAAAAAGATTGCAGTAATTCTGGATTAAAAGATTAAAGATCTACTGATGGCACGTTGATGTTGAAAAAGGTACCATAGATCTTGGATTTATAAGTACAATAAGAATGGCCAATGTGTTTGGTGGTTTCAGCATGAGATCTAAATGAACAGGATTATGAATTAAAGTTCTATATGGCATATTTGTTTTTCCCTCTCTATGAAAGTGGACTGACTATACCCCGACTCTACCTGACTGCCTCATAAGGGCATTCAACTGTGCAGATTAGGGTGAGCCAGTGTGGTGTATCAGAAAAAGAAGAAATCAAGGAATTGTGAATCAGAAGACAAGATTTTGAGTCCCGACTCTCCTACTTATTAACTCTATGACATTAGATAAGTCTTTAGCAATTGCTGAATTATTTGCTTATCTGTGCAATGGAAACACCAACCTCAGCTCTCTATTTCTCAGTTGATATGAGCATCCTGTGAGACATATGTGAAAGTGATTTGTTTGCTAGAAACCACTAGGGTACATGGTTATTAAAAATCAGAAAGCTTTTAAGTACTGTCTCTTTGTATGATAAAGCTCAAAGGCCTGGTCTGCTGCATAGCGTGTAACCCACACAAATCATCTTTGAGTCCCTCTGCTGTATTCAGCAGGTGCTTTGCACACAGTATTATTTCTTTAGTGAAGGATCAGAGAGACTCATTTGCATAGTCCAGTGCTATATAAGAATAGAGATTTCAGAACCACTCACAGCAGAATAACTGTATTGTACTCACCCTCTATCTCCACTCTGAGTGGAGACATTTATTACTTGTTAGACTTGGAGACATTTTAGAAAAGAAATTACAAACTTAGCAGTCTTTGGGCCACATATTCATTGGCATTTTAAGACATTTTTGGTTCATGCAGGATTTTAAAATATTTGTAGCAGTTGCTAACAATTCTAAATTGGGAGATTCTATACAAAAATAGAGATTTCTAGCTTCTCTTGTGAGAACAAAACAAACAACTGAAAACACTTTGCTGGAAGTAAGGAGCAGCTGCCCCTTTTGAATAGGGTAGGCAGGGATTCTTTAGTTTGCCTCAGTCTCCAGTTTGGTCTGGCCAACACTGAGGGTGAGTGGCAGTGACATTTATCAATTGCATATGCTGCTGTTATTATTTTTGTAGTAGAATTAAAAATAAAATCATATTATGTTTCTTTATCAAAGTGGGAAAATAAAAGATGAACTGAAAGGACTTTATTTTTCATTAAAAGTGAGAGAACATGTGTTTGTAGAAATGAATACTGAATACTTGTGTTAAAAATATAGTTTAAGATGCCATTGCAATAAGACTCAGACCATTTTATCCAAGTGTACTACCTGGGTATTTGAATTTAAGCCATGTACTGTAGAGATTATCTATAGTCCTATTTTTATATTCTACAAAGGGAGAAACTGTAGTTAAAGGTCTACAAAGAGTTGAGATTAGGAATCAGATATGGACTCTTAAAAATGTAAGTCTATTTAATATTTGTAGAATATTATAGGTTAGTATTTGCAGTATAAACATTTATTAGCAATAGTGGTACCTCTCTCTGCTGAAGGGAACTCCGAGAGGTGTAAGAGTTGGTAATGAATACAGGAATAGAAACTGCTTTTTCACCGAGGACTAATACCAGTGTTCCTTGCTGGTTTATACCTCTACTCAGGCAGTGTCTCAGAGAGTTTAAGTTACTGTACTTCATTTGAAGTGCTGGACAATATGCTCAGTGACGTGGAAGTTTAAATGGGGATGAATATTTTGCAGTGGAAGAGAATAAGACTTTAGGTCACAGTAGTACAACTCAAAGCAAATTTATACCCAGTAAAGCTATCCTTTGGGTATACATACCATCTCATTATCTCAAGTATGCAAGAATGAAAAAAATCAAGATTTGTTAGCACTTGCTGGAATAAAAGGTCTAGACTATGAAGTGATGAATCCACATAAAGAAAATGGCTATAGAAGAGTTCTGGTTACTGGGCAGGTGGTGAGCATAAATATAGAATGAAGATTAACTGTGAACATGGTGATTACAAATTAGAACAGAAATGTTATATACTTGGTAATGTGAAAATCACAAAGCTAACAACCTGAATGTGGAGGAGAGAGTAAAGTATAAGAGTGTGAATTCTGACATTTTAATCATAGAGACTCAAATGACATTATCCAGAATGAAAACATGATAGTAAAGAAAAAATGACCTAGCTTCTTAATGATCTTCCATCCTTTCCATTTTAATAGAGATATTTTAAGAAATACATTTCAAGTAGTAAAAAACCTGTTTTTTGTAGTCTAATGGGTCTTTTTATTTGCCTAATATTTTTCTGTTAAATTCATGTACAATTACATTTATTACATTTAATTTAGAGGTATATCTATATTATAATACTTTTAATTATGTTATATACATACATATGCACACATGCAAAGTCATAAACACAGAAATATCTGGAATTATGCTCATCTGAGATTAATGATAATATATTGGAATATGGATTTTGAGTGACTTTTTTTTTCTCAAATTTGTATTTACTGTATACCGTGAAGTTTTCATTATTTTTTGGTAAAAATAATAAAATTTTCTTTAAATCACAAAGAGAATCAGAGTATTTTTTCTGATATTATTTTTATCTTTATATGCAAATTTTTTTACACATTTTGAATCTTATCAAATATGTATATACTCTCACGTATTGTACCCTCATTTTCCCATGCATTCTTCAATTGTATTTATGTTGATATCACAAAAATTTTCAAGTTAATATTCCTTTTGTATTCCATAATTTAATTATTTCTTTATTTGGGAGCATTTATATTGCTTATGAAATTATGTTGTTATTAATACATATAAATAAATATGTAACAAACATATGTACTTGTATCTCAATTTTTTTTTAAATTATGCTTTAAATTCTGGGATACATGTACAGAACATACAGGTTTGTTACATAGGCATACATGTGCCATGGTAGTTTGCTGCACCCATCAACCCATCATCTGCATTAGATATTTCTGCTAATGCTATCCCTCCCCTAGCCCCCCACCCCCTGACAGGTCCCAATGTGTGATGTTCCCTTCCCTGTGTCCATGTGTTCTCATTGTTCAACTCCCACTTATGAGTGAGAGCATGCCGTATTTGGTTTTCTGTTCCTGTGTTAGTTTGCTGAGAATGATGGTTTCCAGCTTCATCCATGTCCCTGAAAAGGACATGAACTCATCCTTCTTTATGTCTGCATAATATTCCATGGTGTATATGTGCCACATTTTCTTTATCCAGTCTATCATTGATGGACATTTGGGTTGGTTCCAAGTCTTTGCTATTGTGAACAGTGCTGAATTAAACTTACTTGTGTGTGTGTCCTTAGAGTAGAATGATTTATAATCCTTTGGGTATATACCCAGTAATGGGATTACTGGGTCAAATGGTATTTCCGGTTCTAGATCCTTGAGGAATTGCCACACTGTCTTCCACAATGGTTGGACTAATTTACAGTCCCACTGACAGTGTAAAAGCTTTCCTATTTCTCTACATCCTCTCCAGCATCCGTTGCTTCCTGACTTTTTAATGATGGCCATTCTAACTGGCGTGAGATGGTATCTCATTGTGGTTTTGATTTGCATTTCTCTAATGACAGTGATGATAAGCTTTGTTTCATATGTTTGTTGGATGCATACATGTCTTCTTTTGAGAATTGTCTGTTCATATCTTTTGCCCACATTTTAATGGGGTTGTTTGTTTTTTTCTTGTAAATTTGTTTAAATTCCTTGTAGATTCTGGATATTAGCTCTTTGTCAGATGGATAGATTGGAAAAATTTTCTCCCATTCTGTAGGTTGCCTTTTCACTCTGGTGATAGTTTCTTTTTGCTGTGCAGAAGCTCTTTAGTTTAATTAGAGCCAATTTGTCAATTTTGACTTTTGTTGCCATTGCTTTTGGTGTTTCAGTCACGAAGTCTTTGCCCATGCCTGTGTCCTGAATGGTATTGCCTATATTTTCTTCTAGAGTTTTTATGGTTTTAGGTCTTATGTTTAAGTCTTTAATCTATCTTTAGTTGATTTTTGTATAAGGTGTAAGGAAGGTGTCTGGTTTCAGTTTTCTACATGTGGCTAGCCAGTTTTCCCAACACCATTTATTAATTTAGGGAATTCTTTCCCTATTGTTTGTTTTTGTCAGGTTTCTCAAAGATCAGATGGTTGTAGATGTGTGGCATTATTTCTGAGGCCTCTGTTCTGTTCCATTGGTCTATATATCTGTTTTAGTACCAGTACCATGTTGTTTTGGTTACTGTAGCCTTGTAGTACAGTTTGAAGTCAGGCAGCGTGATGCCTCCAGCTTTGTTCTTTTTGCTTAGTATTGTCTTGGCTATGTGGGCTCTTTGGATTCTATGTGAAATTTAAAGTAGTTTTTTCTAGTTCTGTGAAGAAATTCAGTGGTAGCTTGATGGAGATAGCACTGAGTCTATAAATTACTTTGGGTAGTATGGCCATTTTCATGATATTGATTCTTCCTCTCCATGAGCATGGAATGTTTTTTCCATTTGTTTGTGTCCCCTCTTATTTCCTTGAGCAGTGGTTTGTAGTTCTCCTTGAAGAGGTCCTTCACATCCCTTGTAAGTTGTATTCTGAGGTATTTTATTTTCTTATATAGCAGTTGTGAATGGGTATTCACTCATGATTTGGCTCTGTGTTTGTCTATTATTGGTGTATAGGAATGCTTGTAATTTTTGCACATTGATTTTGTATCCTGATACTTTGCTAAAGTTATCAGCTTAAGGAGATTTCGGGCTGAGGTGATGGGGTTTCCTAAATATACAATCATGTCATGTGCAAGCAGGCAATTTGACTTCCTCTCTTCCTATTTGAATACCCTTTCTTTCTCTTGCCTGATTGCCCTAGCCAGAACTTCCAATGCTATGTTGAATAGGAGTGGTGAGAGAGGACATTCTTGTCTTTTGCCAGTTTTCAAAGGGAATGCTTCCAGCTTTTGCCCATTCAGTATGACATTGGCTGTGGGTTTATCATAAACAGCTCTTATTATTTTGAGATACGTTCCATCAGTCTCTCATTTATTCAGACTTTTTAGCATGAAGCGGTGCTGAACTTTATCAAAGGCCTTTTCTGCATCTATTGAGATAATCATGTGGTTTTTGTCATTGGTTCTGTTTATGTGATGGATTATGTTTATTGATTTGTGTATGTTGAACCAGAATTGCATCCCAGGGATGAAGTCAACTTAATTGTGGTGGGTAAGCTTTTTGATGTGCTGCTAGATTTGGTTTGCCAGTATTTTATTGAGGTTCATTGCATTGATGTTCATCAGGGATGCTGGCCTGAAATTTTCCTTTTTTGTTGTGTCTCTGCCAGGTTTTGGCATCAGGATGATGCTGGCCTCATAAAATGAGTTAGGGAGGAGTCCCTCTTCTTTTTCTTTTGTTTAGAATAGTTTCAGAAGGAATGGTACCAGCTCCTCTTTGCACCTCTGATAGAGCTGTGAATCCATCTGGTCCTGGGCTTTTTTTGGTTGGTAGGCTATTGCAATAGCCTAACCAAAAATCCCTACCAATATTCAGGGATTCCACTCCTTCCTAGTTTAGACTTGTGAGGGTGTATGTGTCCAGGAATTTATCCATTTCTTCTAGATTTTCTCATTTATTTGCATAGAGGTGTTTATAGTATTCTCTGATGTTAGTTTGTATTTCTATGGGATCAGTGGTGATATCCCCTTTATCATTTTTATTGCTTCTTTTTGATTCTTCTCTCCTTTCTTGTTTATTATTCTGGCTAGTGGCCTATCTATTTTGTAATCTTAAAAACAACTCCTGGTTTCATTGATTTTTTGAAGAACTTTTCATGTCTCTATCTTCTTCAGCTCTGCTCTGATCTTAGTTATTTCTTGTCTTCAGCTAGCTTTTGAATTTGTTTGCTCTTGCTTCTCTAGTTCTTTTAATTGTGCTGTTTGGATGTCAATTTTAGATCTTTTCTGCTTTCTCCTGTTGGCTTTTAGTGTTATAAATTTCCCTGTACACACTGCTTTAAATGTGTCCTAGAGATTCTGGTACGTTGTGTCTTCATTCTCATTGGTTTCAAAGAACATCTTTATTTCTGCCTTCATTTCATTATTTACCCAGTAGTCATTCAGGAGCAGGTTGTTCAGTTTCCATGTAGTTGTGCAGTTTTGAGTGAGTTTCTTAATTCTGAATTCTAATTTGATTTCACTGAAGTCTGAGAGACTGTTTCTTATGAATTTCTGTTCTTTCGCATTTGCTGAGGAGTGTTTTACTTGCAATTATGTGGTCAATTTCTGAATAAGTGTGATGTGGTGCCGAGAAGAATGTATATTGTGTTGATCTGGAGTGGAGAGTTCTGTAGATGTCTATTAGATCTGCTTGGTTCAGAGCTGAGTTCAAGTCCTGAAGACCCTTGTTGATTTTCTGTCTCATTGATCTTTCTAATATTGACGGTGGGGTGTTAAAGTCTCCCACAATTATTGTGTGGGAGTCTAAGTCTCTTTGTAGGTCTCTAAGAATTTGCTTTATGAATCTGGGTGCTCCTGTATTGGGTGCCTATATATTTAGGATAGTTAGCTCTTCTTGTTGCATTGATCCCTTTTACCATTATGCAATGCCCTTCTTTGTCTTTTTTTAAAAATCTTTGTTGGTTTAAAGTCTGTTTTTATCAGAGACTAGCATTGCAACCCCTGCTTTTTATGCTTTTCATTTGCTTGGTAAATATTCCTCCATCCCTTTATTTTGAGTCTATGTATGTCCTTGCACGTGAGATGGGTCTCCTGAATACAGCACACTGAT
>NW_012122932.1:6395461-6397800 GCF_000951035.1 Colobus angolensis palliatus
TCCTGGGCTTTTTTTGGTTGGTAGGCTATTGCAATAGCCTAACCAAAAATCCCTACCAATATTCAGGGATTCCACTCCTTCCTAGTTTAGACTTGTGAGGGTGTATGTGTCCAGGAATTTATCCATTTCTTCTAGATTTTCTCATTTATTTGCATAGAGGTGTTTATAGTATTCTCTGATGTTAGTTTGTATTTCTATGGGATCAGTGGTGATATCCCCTTTATCATTTTTATTGCTTCTTTTTGATTCTTCTCTCCTTTCTTGTTTATTATTCTGGCTAGTGGCCTATCTATTTTGTAATCTTAAAAACAACTCCTGGTTTCATTGATTTTTTGAAGAACTTTTCATGTCTCTATCTTCTTCAGCTCTGCTCTGATCTTAGTTATTTCTTGTCTTCAGCTAGCTTTTGAATTTGTTTGCTCTTGCTTCTCTAGTTCTTTTAATTGTGCTGTTTGGATGTCAATTTTAGATCTTTTCTGCTTTCTCCTGTTGGCTTTTAGTGTTATAAATTTCCCTGTACACACTGCTTTAAATGTGTCCTAGAGATTCTGGTACGTTGTGTCTTCATTCTCATTGGTTTCAAAGAACATCTTTATTTCTGCCTTCATTTCATTATTTACCCAGTAGTCATTCAGGAGCAGGTTGTTCAGTTTCCATGTAGTTGTGCAGTTTTGAGTGAGTTTCTTAATTCTGAATTCTAATTTGATTTCACTGAAGTCTGAGAGACTGTTTCTTATGAATTTCTGTTCTTTCGCATTTGCTGAGGAGTGTTTTACTTGCAATTATGTGGTCAATTTCTGAATAAGTGTGATGTGGTGCCGAGAAGAATGTATATTGTGTTGATCTGGAGTGGAGAGTTCTGTAGATGTCTATTAGATCTGCTTGGTTCAGAGCTGAGTTCAAGTCCTGAAGACCCTTGTTGATTTTCTGTCTCATTGATCTTTCTAATATTGACGGTGGGGTGTTAAAGTCTCCCACAATTATTGTGTGGGAGTCTAAGTCTCTTTGTAGGTCTCTAAGAATTTGCTTTATGAATCTGGGTGCTCCTGTATTGGGTGCCTATATATTTAGGATAGTTAGCTCTTCTTGTTGCATTGATCCCTTTTACCATTATGCAATGCCCTTCTTTGTCTTTTTTTAAAAATCTTTGTTGGTTTAAAGTCTGTTTTTATCAGAGACTAGCATTGCAACCCCTGCTTTTTATGCTTTTCATTTGCTTGGTAAATATTCCTCCATCCCTTTATTTTGAGTCTATGTATGTCCTTGCACGTGAGATGGGTCTCCTGAATACAGCACACTGATAGGTCTTGACTATCCAGTTTGCCAGTCTGTGTTCTTTAATTGGGGGCATTTGTCCCATTTACATTTAAGGTTAATATTGTTATTGTGAATTTGATCCTGTTGTTATGATGCTAGGTGGTTATTTTGCCCATTAGTTGATGCAGTTTCTTCATAGTGTCGATGGTCTTTACAATTTGGTATGTTTTTTCAGTGGCAGGTACTGGTTGTTCCTTTCCATGTTTAGTGCTTCCTTCGGGAGCTCTTGTAAGGTAGGCCTGGTGGTGATACAATCTCTCAGCATTTGCTTGTCTGTAAAGGAATTTATTTCTCCTTCATTTATGAAGCTTAATTTGGCTGGATATGAAATTCTGGGTTGAAAGTTTTTTTCTTTAAAAATGTTGAATATTGGCCCCCACTCTCTTCTGGCTTGTAGGGTTTCTGCTGAGAGATCCGCCATTAATCTAATGGGCTTCCCTTTGTGGGCTACCTGACCTTTTTCTCTGGCTGCCCTTAACATTTTTTTTCTTCATTTCAGCCTTGGTGAATTTGATGATTATGTGTCTTGGGGTTGCTGTTCTCAAGGAGTATCTTTGTGGTGTTCTCTGTATTTCCTGAACTTGAATGTTGGCCTGTATTGCTAGGTTGGAGAAGTTCTCCTGGATAATATCCTGAAGTGTGTTTTCCAACTTGGTTCTATTCTCTCTGTCACTTTCAGGTACACTCATCAATTGTAGGTTTGGTCTTTTCACATAGTCTCATATTTCTTGAGGGCTTTATTCATTCCTTTTCATTCTTTTTTCTCTTACCTTGTTTTCATGCTTTATTTCATTAAGTTGATCTTCAATCTCTGATATCCTTTTATCTGCTTGACTGATTTGGCTATTGCTACTTGTGTATGTTTCATGATGTTCTCGTGCTGTGTTTTTCATCTCCATCAGGTCATTTATGTTCTTCTCTAAACATGTTATTCAAATTAGCAATTTCTCTAACCCCCCGCCCCCTCCTTTTTTTATTTGAGATGGAGTCTTGCTCTGTCACTCAGGCTGGAGTGCGATGGT
>NW_012122932.1:6398180-6398568 GCF_000951035.1 Colobus angolensis palliatus
CTGGGATTATAGGCATAAGCCACTGTGCTCTGCCTCTTCTAACCCTTTTTTCATAGTTTTTAGCTTCCTTGCATTGGGTTAGAACATGCTTCTTTAGCTTGGAGGAGTTTGTTATTACCCACTTTCTGAAGCCTACTTCTGTCAATTCATCAAACTCATTCTCTGTCCAGTTTTGTTTCCTTGCTGGTGAGGAGTTATGATCCTTTGGAGGAGAAGAGGTGTTCTGGATTTTGGAAATTTCAGCGTTTTTACGCTGGTTTTTCCTCATCTTCATGGATTAATGTACCTTTGGTTTTTGATGTTGGTTACCTTCTGGTGGGGTTTCTACGTAGATGTCCTTTTTGTTGATGTTGATGCTCTTCCTTCTTGTTTGTTAGTTTTTTTTTCT
>NW_012122932.1:6398618-6398941 GCF_000951035.1 Colobus angolensis palliatus
ACAGTCAGGCCCCTCCTCTGTAGGTCTGCTGGAGTTTACTGGAGGTCCACTCCAGACCCTGTTTGCCTGGGTATCACCAGCAGAGGCTACAGGACAGCAAAGACTGCTGTTTGTTCCTTCCTCCAGAAGCTTCGTCCTAGAAGGGCACCCACCAGATGCCAGCCAGAGCTCTCCTGTATGAGATGTCTGTCCACCCCTGCTGGGATGTATCTCCCAGTCAGGAGGCAAAGAGGTCAGGGACGTCAGGGACCCACTTGAGGAGGCAGTCTGTCCCTTAGCAGAGCTTGAGCACTGTGCTTGGAGATCTGCTGCTCTTTTCAGAG
>NW_012122932.1:6398991-6401774 GCF_000951035.1 Colobus angolensis palliatus
CTGGGATGTATCTCCCAGTCAGGAGGCAAAGAGGTCAGGGACGTCAGGGACCCACTTGAGGAGGCAGTCTGTCCCTTAGCAGAGCTTGAGCACTGTGCTTGGAGATCTGCTGCTCTTTTCAGAGCCAGCAGGCAGGAATGTTTAAGTCTGCTGAAGCTGCACCCACAGCCACCGCTTCCCCTAGGTGCTCTGTCTCTAGAAGATGAGAGTTTTATATATAAGCCCCTGATTGGGGCTGCTGCCTTTCTTTCAGAGATGCCCTGCCCAGAGAGGAGGAATCTAGAGAGGCAGTCTGGCTACAGCAGCTTTGCCGACTTGCGGTGGGCTCCACCAAGCTGGAACTTCCCGGTGGCTTTGTTTACACTGTGAGGGGAAAACCGCCTACTCAAGCCTCAGTAATGGTGGATGCCCCTCCCCCCGTCAAGCTCAAGTGTGCCAGGTCAACTTCAGAATGCTATGCTTGCAGCAAGATTTTTCGGCTAGTGGATCTTAGCTTGCTAGGCTCCATGGGGTTGTGATCTGCTAAGCTAGATCACTTGGCTCCTTGACTTCAGCCCTTTTTTCAGGAGAGTGAACAGTTTTGTCTTGCTGGCATTCCACACAACACTGACATATTAAAAAAAACCTCCTGCAGCTAGCTCGGTGTCTGCCCAAATGGCTGCCCAGTTTTGTGCTTGAAACCCAGGGCCTTGGTAGTATAGGCACCCGAGGGAATCCCCTGGTCTGTGGGTTGCAAAGACCATGGGAAAAGCCTAGTATTTGGGCCAGAGTGCACCATTCCTCACGGCACAGTCTCTCATGGCTTCCCTTGGCTAGGGGAGGGAGTTCCCTGACCCCTAGCACCTCCCAGGTGAGGTGACACCCCACCCTGCTTTGGCTTGCCCTCCGGGGGCTGCACCCACTGTCTAACCAGTCCCAGTGAGATGAGCCAGGTACTTCAGTTAGAAATGCAGAAATCACCAACCTTCTGTGTTGATCTTATTGGGTGCTGCAGACCGGAGCTGTTCCTATTGGGCCACCTTGCCAGCCACCATGCCTCTACTTTTTAATACAAATTTCTGGAAGATAATTTATTGTGTCAAAGGCATGAAGATACTTAAGGTTTTTGAAATATATTACTAGATTGTCCATAATGGTAATATATAGGGAGGGCCTGGAAATAGAGAAAATAGCTCTTTGTGCAGAAGCAAAATCAGATGAGCAATATAATGGGAGTAAAAAAGAATAGGACTTACTTGGGGATCAATTCTATATGCCTAATTATATTTTTTGGGAAATAAAATTTTGACAGCAGAATAGAGCCATGTATTCCTAAGGGACAGGTCAATGATATTTTGGCAGCCCCTAGGAGCAAATAAAATAGTACATAACTTTTAAAATTTTTAAAAAATTGACATAATAATTGTACAAATTCATCGGGTACATAATGATGTAATTAGCATATTATTGCAAAATAGTATTATTTATTTGTGATGAGAACATTCAATATCCTCCTTCTAGCTATGTGAAATTATATATATTGTTAACTGTGTCAGCTTACAGTGGTAAAGAACACTAGATCTTACTCCTGTTATCTAGCTGTAATTGTGCATACTTTACCAAATCTTCCCTTATCTCTCCCTTCTCCTTACCCTTCCTAGCCTCTAGTATCCTCTGTTATACTTTTAACTTCTATAATATCAACATTTTTCAGCTTCTACATATGAGTTTGAACATGTGGTGTTTAACTTTCTGTTCCTTGCTTATTTCATTTGATGTCATCCAGTCTGATCCATGTTTCTGTGAATGACAGGATTTCATTTTTTTCATGGTGGAATAGTATTCCACTATACATATCATGTTTCTTTACCCATTCATCTGTTATTGGACACTTAGATTGATTCCATATCTTGGCTATTGTGAATAGTGCAGCAATAAACATGAGGGTATGGATGTCTCTTTGATATAATTTCCTTTCTTTTGGATAGATTCCCAGTAGTTGGATTGCTGGATCTTACAGTTTTACTGGTAGTTTTTTGAGGAACCTCTATACTGTTCTGCACTGTGGCAGAACTCTTCTACCATCAGAGTAGAAGAGCTCTTTTTTCTCTGCATCCTTACCAGCTTTTTTTTTTTTGAGACAGAGTCTCACTCTATTGCCCAGGCTGGAGTGCAGTGGTGAGATCTCAGCTCACTGCAACCTCCATCTCCTGAGTTCAAACAATCTCCCACCTCAGCCTCCCAGGTAGCTGGGAATACAGGCATCTGCTACCATGCCCAGCTAATTTTTGTATTTTTAGTAGAGATGGGGTTTCACCGTGTTGTTCAGGCTGGTCTCGAACTTCTGACAGGTGATCTGCCCACCTTGGCCTCCCAAAGTGCTGGGATTACGGGCATGAGCCCCCATGCCTGGCCATTTTTTTTCTCTCAGTAGTTCGAATATATCACCCATTCTCTACTGGCCTTTTAAGTTTCTGCTGAGAAATCTGCTGTTAGGAGATTTTCTTGTATGTGACTTAATGCTTTTCTATTGCTGTTTTTACAGTTCTTCATTTTTGACTTTTGACAATTTCACTCTAATGTGCCTCAGAGAGAATCATTTTTGGTTGAATCTGTTTGGAGTTCTTTGAGCTTCCTGGATCTCGATGTCCATCTCTCTCCCAAGACTTGGTAAGTTTTCTGCTATTATTATTTATTTGCTTTTAACCTGAATGAAGTTATTCAATCAGTCAACAAGTATGTGTTAAATTCAATTGCCTCAGAACGTTGTGAACCGTGCCGTAATATCTTTTGACTTTGGATGG
>NW_012122932.1:6401824-6407316 GCF_000951035.1 Colobus angolensis palliatus
TGGGTGCTGCAGACCGGAGCTGTTCCTATTGGGCCACCTTGCCAGCCACCATGCCTCTACTTTTTAATACAAATTTCTGGAAGATAATTTATTGTGTCAAAGGCATGAAGATACTTAAAGTTTTTGAAATATATTACTAGATTGTCCATAATGGTAATATATAGGGACGGCCTGGAAATAGAGAAAATAGCTCTTTGTGCAGAAGCAAAATCAGATGAGCAATATAATGGGAGTAAAAAAGAATAGGACTTACTTGGGGATCAATTCTATATGCCTAATTATATTTTTTGGGAAATAAAATTTTGACAGCAGAATAGAGCCATGTATTCCTAAGGGACAGGTCAATGATATTTTGGCAGCCCCTAGGAGCAAATAAAATAGTACATAACTTTTAAAATTTTTAAAAAATTGACATAATAATTGTACAAATTCATCGGGTACATAATGATGTAATTAGCATATTATTGCAAAATAGTATTATTTATTTGTGATGAGAACATTCAATATCCTCCTTCTAGCTATGTGAAATTATATATATTGTTAACTGTGTCAGCTTACAGTGGTAAAGAACACTAGATCTTACTCCTGTTATCTAGCTGTAATTGTGCATACTTTACCAAATCTTCCCTTATCTCTCCCTTCTCCTTACCCTTCCTAGCCTCTAGTATCCTCTGTTATACTTTTAACTTCTATAATATCAACATTTTTCAGCTTCTACATATGAGTTTGAACATGTGGTGTTTAACTTTCTGTTCCTTGCTTATTTCATTTGATGTCATCCAGTCTGATCCATGTTTCTGTGAATGACAGGATTTCATTTTTTTCATGGTGGAATAGTATTCCACTATACATATCATGTTTCTTTACCCATTCATCTGTTATTGGACACTTAGATTGATTCCATATCTTGGCTATTGTGAATAGTGCAGCAATAAACATGAGGGTATGGATGTCTCTTTGATATAATTTCCTTTCTTTTGGATAGATTCCCAGTAGTTGGATTGCTGGATCTTACAGTTTTACTGGTAGTTTTTTGAGGAACCTCTATACTGTTCTGCACTGTGGCAGAACTCTTCTACCATCAGAGTAGAAGAGCTCTTTTTTCTCTGCATCCTTACCAGCTTTTTTTTTTTTGAGACAGAGTCTCACTCTATTGCCCAGGCTGGAGTGCAGTGGTGAGATCTCAGCTCACTGCAACCTCCATCTCCTGAGTTCAAACAATCTCCCACCTCAGCCTCCCAGGTAGCTGGGAATACAGGCATCTGCTACCATGCCCAGCTAATTTTTGTATTTTTAGTAGAGATGGGGTTTCACCGTGTTGTTCAGGCTGGTCTCGAACTTCTGACAGGTGATCTGCCCACCTTGGCCTCCCAAAGTGCTGGGATTACGGGCATGAGCCCCCATGCCTGGCCATTTTTTTTCTCTCAGTAGTTCGAATATATCACCCATTCTCTACTGGCCTTTTAAGTTTCTGCTGAGAAATCTGCTGTTAGGAGATTTTCTTGTATGTGACTTAATGCTTTTCTATTGCTGTTTTTACAGTTCTTCATTTTTGACTTTTGACAATTTCACTCTAATGTGCCTCAGAGAGAATCATTTTTGGTTGAATCTGTTTGGAGTTCTTTGAGCTTCCTGGATCTCGATGTCCATCTCTCTCCCAAGACTTGGTAAGTTTTCTGCTATTATTATTTATTTGCTTTTAACCTGAATGAAGTTATTCAATCAGTCAACAAGTATGTGTTAAATTCAATTGCCTCAGAACGTTGTGAACCGTGCCGTAATATCTTTTGACTTTGGATGGTATATTGGTCCTAATAGGCTCAGACTTTACATTCATGTGTTCATTGACTGGATTTAATTTTATATTAGTTTTTTTTTTTCCCCCAAGAAGGACTTGCAAGATTTGTACTTCCTGCGCTCCTTCATGTGAAAAAAGTTTACCTTTGTACTTGAAAGACAGTTTGGTAGGATATAATGTTATTTCATCATATTTTGTTTCTCTTAGAACTTTGTACATATATCCCTTTATTATCTTTTGATAATGGAAATTGCTGAGGAGAATTATTAGGCCAGCTTTATTTTTGCCTTACATACAAAAAAATAGAAAATATATGTATTATACCATACATAGTACACATTCTCTATATATGTATATACACATATACAGTAACACTTGGGTGTTGATACCTATACCTCAAGTTTTATTTTACTATGGTGTGTTTCTTCAGTATGCAGATTTGGTTCTTGCTTCATTTCTGGGATAATTTCTATTTTTTACCTGTTTTTATAGTTGAATATCTTTTCAGTGATATCAATTATGTATAATTTAGATCATCTTTGTCTTCCATATTGATTTTCTGTAATTGTTTTGATTTTGTTCTTTAGTCTTTCATTGTGATGCTATTAAATCTTTGTTTTATGTCATTCTTTCATTTTACAGCTGTGTCTGTCCAGTTTGTTTGTAATTTATCAGTTTTATAATTATGATATCTTGGCTCTTAATTTGTTTCCTTAGCTATACAATCAGCCATTTAATTTCATTCTGTTCTTTCGTCATTTGGCATCTGAATTCTTGTTTTATTAAATTGTACTGGATTATAAGTAACGTGAGGCTGTTGTGGAGAATTGTCCTTTGTTTCATAGCATATGTTTTCTTCCAGTTGAGGTTCTTCAGAATGCCTTTTGCATGCCACCTTTCATTCTTTTAATGTTTTACTATAGCATTTTTGCACACTTGCCTGACTTTCTCTCTCTCTCTTTAAAAAACTGCTTACACTTAGTGTAAAATGTGTTAGTCTTTTGGTTGGTTGATGTAATATGAGTGAATTTTCTGTTACTCTTAATAATCTGTTTTATCTGAGTAATGATGGGTCTAATATTTTTAAATTGAATGGGCTTAGATGTGACAGAAGAGTGAACGCTGGGACTAAGGAAGTTGCTCATACTTAGATTTTATGTTGCCAATCAATAAAAATAGGGTATTTAAAGATAAAATTACAAAATAATAATGCCATAAGACTGGATAATACAAATACTTACCTGATATACAAAATGTGATGATATGACTACTACTGATTTCCAGAAAATAAAACTGGATCTTGAGCTCTTTTCTACAATTTTGTTAATCCTATTTGTGGTAGTGTTTCTTAATATCATGGTGGTATGGAGATATTAGAAGATACTCTTGAAGCTGGAATTGTTTCCCATTTCCTCATAGAAATTTGAGTGTTTCCTTCTGGAAAAGGAAGTCCACTCAGTTTTCACTTTCACTTTCCATCAATCGTTTACATCAATCCTGTCAACATTATTACATCAGAAGGAGAAAATTTAAAAAAACCCTTCCACAGTTTACTGTTTTTCATATTTGTGGATATTCATGAGAATTATAGGGATATTATTATAATAATTTACCATTAAATCTCTTGGTGCTGAGGTGGATTAGGCACCAAGGAAAAGGGATTAGCATTTTTTCCCCCTTCTTACCTCCGTACGCGCCAGGATGCTACTGGTACTTTTTCCATTTTTATTAATTAAAAAAATTATATTAAGTTTTTTTGTAATTTGGAGGTAATTATTAGGTATTAAGGGAGAGAATCTGTAAGCTCTTTTCTGCCATATCCATTTAGACTTCTTGGTTGTTATATGTATGAATAATTTGAACATTAAAAACACATTTATGTGTCTAATATTTTCATATGTTTATGTTACTTTTATAAGCAAAGCAACATTTTACAAATTTCAGTTTTGATCTCTTCCTTAAAGTCTGCTTCAATTGCCACTTCTTCCAAGAAACCTTCTCTGATATCTCTAGCCAAAATAACTTTTCTTTTCACTGAGTTTTTGCATAATCTTTCTAGTCATATAAAATATATTTTATTAACTGCTATTAAAGGCCAGGCACATTTCTAGGTGCAGAGAATATAATTTATAAAATACGATTTCTGTCTTCATAATGTTACCATTACAGTCATTGGAGGTAGGGAGGAATTGACCTGTCATCTATCTTCACTATTGGTTCTATACATTTTTGCTTATTGAAGTCAGAGTGTTTTATTCACTGATATATCCTCCACAAAATCTCCTATAATGTATGGCACAAAATGGAAGCTAATAAATGTCTGTTGAATTAATGAATCCAAAATGAATGTCTTATTAGCTGGAATGTGGAAAGACAATGCTTATGAGTGAGAAGCAAGAGGGAAGTAATCATAGCTAGGCAAGATTTCAGGCCTATTTGGCTGACAGGATGTCTGCATAGGCAATTTTAACAGTGTCTCAGTGGTACAGGCATATAAAAATAACAAAAATAACAAAGCTGAGCTCAAACAGTGGTGAAGGCTAGGAAATGATGGGCACAGAGAATATCAATGATTCTTGGAGCAGAAGGAGCCAGCCCAGGTAGCACTGAAAGGGTTCCTGGAAGCTGGAGTAAAGTGGTTAAATCATATTTCAATGTTTCAATTCCTCTTCAGGTTATGAAATTTTCCCACATTACCCAGCATAGAAAGTGCAAAATCATTTATAACTAACTTTCAGAGAGAAAGACTTGAACACTCAGAGACTTAGAAGAAGTTGAATTCTCATAATTAATTTCATTCTGGAAATGCTAAGCTGGGAAATTTTTCCTTTTCTTATTACCAGACTGCCATGTTGCTAGCTGTTGGCAATATAGAGTTGACATTTTTCCAAAACAGGAATCTTCACAGGCATCTTATTTACAGCATGAAGTAATGAAATATCATTCTTTGTAATTACATGACCAAGAGCAAAAGAAACAGGCATAAGAACTAAAGAACCCAAGAAGCTAAGCTAAAATAAGTGTTTTCTTATATTTTGCATTAAAAAATTATTACTTAGGCTTCATGAGCAAACCATGAAATAAGTGGGGAAAGTGGACTGAGACTTTTGGAATGAATGTAATTTTGAGCAAGTTCATATATGTTGAAGACTATTTGATCATTGATACTTAGATTTGGAAGAGTTGTCTAGCCCAGTCAGCTGATGAATGTGATTTTGGTTAGTCTCTGGTTGAATATCATTTTAATAATTGTGTATATATTTTGGAGTGTATTAGGAAGGGAAATAATAAACTCCAAATTAATTTATATGAAAAAGTAATTAATGTAGAGAAATATATTGAAATATATTGGAATAATGGTACTAGGACAATTTTACAAGTGGGTCTTGAATTGCACGTAAAAAATCTGATCTAGACCAAAATCAGGTTCAGTGTAGGAGAATGGTAAGCAGCAAGTGAGGTGGCATGGGTGGGTGAGGGCTCATCTCCTCATTGTAGATTATCTCATTATTATACTAGTCCAGTCCTTGCTAGAGTATCAGAGTTACATTTTTTCCTCTTATGTCACACATTCCTAATTTTCACTATGATTCTTTATTTGATGTTGTCTTAATTTCTTCCTTCCTTCCTTCCTTCCTTCTTCCTTCCTTCCTTCCTTCCTTCCTTCCTTCCTTCCTTCCTTCCTTCCTTCCTT
>NW_012122932.1:6407366-6407742 GCF_000951035.1 Colobus angolensis palliatus
TTAATGTAGAGAAATATATTGAAATATATTGGAATAATGGTACTAGGACAATTTTACAAGTGGGTCTTGAATTGCACGTAAAAAATCTGATCTAGGCCAAAATCAGGTTCAGTGTAGGAGAATGGTAAGCAGCAAGTGAGGTGGCATGGGTGGGTGAGGGCTCATCTCCTCATTGTAGATTATCTCGTTATTATACTAGTCCAGTCCTTGCTAGAGTATCAGAGTTACATTTTTTCCTCTTAGGTCACACATTCCTAATTTTCACTATGATTCTTTATTTGATGTTGTCTTAATTTCTTCCTTCCTTCCTTCCTTCCTTGTTCCTTCCTTCCTTCCTTCCTTCCTTCCTTCCTTCCTTCCTTCCTTCCTTCCTTCC
>NW_012122932.1:6407927-6408609 GCF_000951035.1 Colobus angolensis palliatus
ACCATGCCCGGCTAATTTTGGTATTTTTAGTAGAGATGGGGTTTCACTATGTTGGTCAGGCTGGTCTTGAATCCCTGACCTCAGGTAATCCACCTGCCTTGGCCTCCCAAAGTGCTGGGATTACAGGCATGAGCCTCTGCACCCGGCCGTTAACTGCTTTGTCTTTGGATTACGTCTAGTGTTACCATTAGAGAAAAATAATGTTAGAAGGAAATGTAGAGATCATCTGGCCTGGTATTTATCAGATTGACAGCACTAGAACTCTTTCTTATCATCTTCCTCCTCCTTCTTATTTTCTTTTTTCTTTCTTTTCTTTTCTTTTTTTTATTATACTTTAAGTTCTGGGGTACATGTGCAGAGTGTACAGTTTTCTTACATAGGTATACATGTGCTATGGTGGTTTGCTGCACTTGTCAATCTGTCACCTACATTAGGTATTTCTCCTAATGCTATCCCTACCCTAACCCCCTGCTCCCTGAAAGGCCCCAGTGTGTGGTGTTCCCTCCCTGTGTTCATGTGTTCTTCTTGTTCAACTCCCATTTATGAGTGAGAACATGCAGTGTTTGGTTTTCTGTTCTTGTGATAGTTTACTGAGAATGATGGTTTCCAGCTGCATCTGTGTCTCTGCAAAGGACATGAACTCATCCTTTTTTATGGCTGCATAGTATTCCATGGTGCATAT
>NW_012122932.1:6408659-6410086 GCF_000951035.1 Colobus angolensis palliatus
CTGAGAATGATGGTTTCCAGCTGCATCTGTGTCTCTGCAAAGGACATGAACTCATCCTTTTTTATGGCTGCATAGTATTCCATGGTGCATATTTGCCACATTTTCTTTATCCAGTCTACACTGATGGACATTTGAGTTGGTTCCAAGTCTTTGCTATTGTGAATAGTGCCACAATAAACATACTTGTGCATGTGTCTTAATAGTACAATGATTTATAATCCTTTGGGTATATACCCAGTAATGAGATTGCTGAGTCAAATAGTGTTTCTACTTCTAGATCCTTTAGGAATCACCACACTGACTTCCACAATGGTTGAACTAATTTACACTTCCACCAATAGTATAAAAGCATTCCTATTTCTCCACATTCTCTCTAGCATCCTTTGTTTCCTGACTTTTTAATAATTGTCATTCTAACTGGCAAGAGATGGTATCTCATTGTGGTTTTGATTTGCATTTCTCTAATGACCAGTGATGATGAGCTTTTTTTCATATGTTCGTTGGGCTCATAAATGTCTTCTTTTGAGAATTATCTGTTCATATCCTTTGCCCACTTTTTGATGGTTTTTTTTTTTCTTGTAAATTTGTTTAAGTTCCTTGTAGATTCTGGATATTAGCCCTTTGTCAGCTGGGTAGATTGGAAACATTTTCCCCCATTCTGTAGGTTGCCTGTTCACTCTGGTGATAGTTTCTTTTGCTGTGCAGAAGCTCTTTAATTTAATTAGATTCCATTTGTCAATATTGGCTTTCATTGCCATTGCTTTGGTGTTTTAGTTATGAAGTCTTTGCCCATGTCTATGTCCTGAATGGTATTGCCCAGGTTTTCTTCTAGGATTTTTATGGTTTTAAGTCTTATGTTTAAGTCTTTAATCTATCTTTAGTTGATTTTTGTATAGGGTGTAAGGAAGGTCCAGTTTCAGTGTTCTGCATATGGCTAGCCAGTTTTCCCAACACCATTTATTAAATAGGGAATCCTTTCCCCATTGCTTGTTTTTGTCAGGTTTCTCAAAGATCATATGGTTGTAGATGTGTGGTGTTATTTCTGAGGCCTGTGTTCTGTTCCATTGTTCTATATATCTGTTTTGGTACCAGTACCATGTTGTTTTGGTTACTGTAGCCTTGTAGTATAGTTTGAAGTCAGGTAGCGTGATGCCTCCAGCTTTGTTCTTTTTGCTTAGTATTGTCTTGGCTATACAGGCTCTTTTCTGGTTCCATATGAAGTTTAAAGTAATGTTTTCTGGTTCTGTGAAGAAAGTCAGTGGTAGCTTGATGGAGATAGCATTGAGTCTACAAATTACTTTGGGCAGTATGGCCATTTTCACGATATTGATTCTTCCTGTCCATGAGCATGGAATGTTTTTCCATTTGTTTGTGTCCTCTCTTATTTCCTTGAGCAGTGGTTTGTAGTTCTCCTTGAAGAGGTCCTT
>NW_012122932.1:6410724-6411194 GCF_000951035.1 Colobus angolensis palliatus
GAAATTCTGGGTTGAAAATTCTTTTCTTTAAGAATGTTGAGGGGGCGGAGCAAATGGCCGAATAGGAACAGCTCCAGTCTCCAACTCCCAGCGTGGGCAACACAGAAGATCGGTGATTTCTGCATTTTCAACTGAGGTACTGGGGTCATCTCACTAGGGAGTGCCGGACAATCAGTGCTGGTCAGCTGCTACAGCCCGACCAGCGAGAGCTGAAGCAGGGCGAGGCATTGCCTCACCTGGTAAGCGCCAGGGGGAAGGGAATCCCATTTCCTAGCCAGGCGAACTGAGACACACAACACCTGCAAAATCGGGTAACTCCCACCCCAATACTGCACTTTAATCAAACGGGCACACCAGGAGAATATATCCCACACCTGGCTGGGAGGGTCCCACGCCCACGGAGCCTCCCTCATTGCTAACACAGCAGTCTGCAATCTAACTGCAAGGCAGCAGCAAGGCTGGGGGAGGGG
>NW_012122932.1:6411244-6413574 GCF_000951035.1 Colobus angolensis palliatus
TTGTATTGCTAGGCATTTTATTTTCTTAGAAGCAATTGTGAATGGGTATTCACTCATGATTTGGCTCTGTGTTTGTCTATTATTGGTGTATAGGAATGCTTGTGATTTTTGCACATGGATTTTGTATTTTGAGACTTTGCTGAAGTTGCTTACCAGGTTAAGTGAATTTTGGGCTGAGACAATGGCATTTTCTGTATGTACAATCACGTCATCTGCAAACAGACAATTTGACTTGCTTTCTTCCTGTTTGAATACCCTTTATTTCTCTCTCTTGCCTGAATGGCCTAGCCAGAACTTCCAATGCTATGTGGAATAGGAGTGATGAGAAAGGGCATTCTTGTCTTGTGCCAGTTTTCAAAGGGAATGCTTCCAGTTTTTGCCCATTCAGTATGATATTGGCTGTGGGTTTGTCATAAACAGCTGTTATTATTTTGGGATACATTTCATTGATACCTAGTCTATTGAGAGTTTTTAGCATGTAGGGGTGTTGAATTTTGTTGAAGGCCTTTTCTGCACCTATTGAGATAATCATGTGGTTTTTGTCATTGGTTCTGTTTATGTGATGCATTACGTTTATTGATTTGCATAAGTTGAACCAGCCTTGCATCCCAAGGATGAAGCCAACTTGATCATGGTAGATAAGCTTTTTGATATGCTGCTGGATTTGGTTTGCCAGTATTTTATTGAGGATTATTGCACTGATGTTCATCAGGGATATTGGCCTGAAATTTTCCTTTTTTGTTGTGTTTCTGTCAGGTTTTGGTATCAGGATGATGCTGGCCTCATAAAATGAGTTAGGGAGGATTCTCTCTTTTTCTATTGTTTGGAATAGTTTCAGAAGGAATGGTACCAGCTCCTCTTTGTACCTTTGGTAGAATTTGGCTGTGAATCCATCTGGTCCTGGGCTTTTTTGATTGGTAGGCTATTAATTACTACCTCAATTTCAGAACTTGTTATTGGTCTATTCAGGGATTTGACTTCTTTCTGGTTTAGACTTGGGAGGGTGTATATTTCCAGGAATTTATCAATTTCTTCTAGATTTCCTAGTTTATTTGCACAGAGGTGTTTATAGTATTCTGTGATGGTATTTTTTATTTCTTTGGGATCAGTGGTGATATCCCCCTTATCATTTTTTGTTGCTTCTCTTTGATTCTTCTCTTTTTTCTTCTTTATTAGTCTGGCTAGTGGTCTATCTATTTTGTTGATCTTTTCAAAAAACCAGCTCCTGGATTCATTGAGTTTTTGAAGGGTTTTTTTGTGTCTCTGTCACCTTCAGTTCCGTTCTGATCTTAGTTATTTCTTGTCTTCTGCTAGCTTTTGAATTTGTTTGCTCTTCCTTCTCTAGTTATTTTAATTGCAATGTTAGGGTGTTGAGTTTGGATCTTTTCTGCTTTTTTTTGTGGGCATTTAGTGCTATCAATTTCCTTCTACACACTGCTTTAAATGTGTCCCAGAGATTCTGGTACATTGTGTCTTCATTCTCATTGGTTTCAAAGAACATCTATATTTCTGTCTTCATTTCATTATTTACCTAGTAGTCATTCAGGAGCAGGTTTTTCAGTTTCCATGTAGTTGTGCGGTTTTGAGTGAGTTTCTTAATCCTGATTTCTAATTTTATTGCACTGTGGTCTGAGAGACCATTTGTTAGATTTCCGTTCCTTTGCATTTGCTGAGGAGTGTTTTACTTGCAATTATGTGGTCAATTTTAGAATAAGTGCAATGAGGTACTGAGATGAATGTATATTCTGTTGTTGATTTGGGGTGGAGAGTTCTGTAGATGTCCATTAAGTCTGCTTGGTTCAGAGCTGAGTTCAAGTCCTAAATACACTTGTTAATTTTCTGTCTTGTTTATCTGTCTAATATCGATAGTGGGGTGTTAAAGTCTCTCGCTATTATTTTGTGGGAGTCTAAGTCTCTTTGTAGGTCTCTAAGAACTTGCTTTATGAATCTGGGTGCTCCTGTACTGGGTGTATATATATGTAGGATAGTTAGCTCTTTTTGTTGCATTGATCCCTTTACCATTATGTAATGCCCTTCTTTGTCTTTTTTTAATCTTTGTTGGTTTAAAGTCTGTTTTATCAGTGATTAGGATTGCAACCCCTGCTCCTTTTTTGCTTTTCATTTCCTTCGTAATTATTCCTCCTTCCCTTTATTTTGAGTCTATGTGTGTCTTTGCACGTGAGATGGGTCTCCTGAATATAGCACACTGATGGGTCTTGACTCTTTATCCAGTTTGCCAGTCTATGTCTTTCAACTGGGGCTTTATCACATTTACATTTAAGGTTAATATTGTTTTTATTATTATTATTTTCTAAAATTTTCTATTATAC
>NW_012122932.1:6415240-6417746 GCF_000951035.1 Colobus angolensis palliatus
AATATGGTGAAATCCTGTGTCTACTAAAAGTACAAAAGTATTAGTCAGGCATGTTGGTGGGCGCCTGTAGTCCCAGCTACTCAGGAGGCTGAGGCAGGAGAATGGCATGAACCTGGGAGGCGGAGCTTGCAGGGAGCCTAGATCATACCACTGCACTCCAGCCTGGGCAACAGAGTGAGACTCCGTCTCAGAAAAAAAAAAGAAAAGAAAAAAGAATGTCAAACATTGGTCCCCACTCTCTTCTGGCTTGTAGGGTTCCTGCAGAGAGATCTGCTGCTAGCCTGATGGGCTTCCCTTTGTGTATAACCCAACCTTTCTCTCTGGCTGACCTTAACATTTTTTCCTTCTATTAAACCTTGGTGAATCTTGACAATTTTGTGTCTTGGGTTTGCTCTTCTCCAGGAGTATCTCTGTGGCATTCTCTGTATTTCCTGAATTTGAATATTGGCCTGTCTTGATAGGTTGGGGAAGTTCTCTTGGATAATATCCTGAAGAAGGTTTTCCAACTTGGTTCCATTCTCCCTGTCACTTTCAGGTACACCAATCAAACATAGGTTTGGTCTTTTCACATATTCCCATATTTCTTGGAGGCTTTGTTTGCTCCTTTTCATTCTTTTTTCTCTAATCTTGTCTTCTTGCTTTATTTCATTATCTTCAGTCACTGATATCCTTTCTTCTGCTTGATCAATTTGGCTATTGATACTTGTGTATTCTTCATGAAGTTCTTGTGCTATGTTTTGCAGCTCCGTCAGGTCATTTATGTTCTTCTCTAAACTGGTTATTCTAGTTAGCAATTCGTCTAACCTTTTTTCAAGTTTCTTAGCCTCCTTTCATTAGGTTAGAACATGCTCCTTTAGCTCTGAGGAGTTTTTTATTACCCACCTTCTGAAGCCTACTTCTGTGAATTCATGAAACTCATTATCCATCCAGTTTGTCCCCTTATTGGCGAGGAGTTGTGATCCTTTGGAGGAGAAGAAGAGTCCTGGATTTTGGAATTTTCAGCCTTTTTGCGCTGGTTTCTCTCCATCTTTGTGGATTTATCTACCTTTGGTCTTTGATGTTGGTGACCTTTGGATGGGGTGTCTTTGTGGATGTGCTATGCTTTCTGTTTGTTAGTTTTCCTTCTAATAGTCAGGCCCCTCTGCCTCAGGTATGCTGGAGTTCGCTGGAGGTCCACTCCTGACCCTGTTTGCCTGGGTATCACCAGCAGAGGCTGCAGAACAGCAAAGACTGCTGCTTGTTCTTTCCTCTGGAAGCTTCGTCCCAGAGGGGCACCAGCCAGATGCTAGCCAGAGCTCTTCTGCATGAGGTGTCTGTCAGCCTCTACTGGGAGGTGTCTCCCAGTCAGGATACATGGGGGTCAGCAACCCTTAGCTGAGCTCCAATGCTGTGCTGGGAGGTCCACTGCTGTTTTCAGTGCCAGCAGGCAGGAACATTTAAGTCTGCTGATGCTGCACCCACAGCCACCCTTTCCCCCAAGTGCTCTGTCCCAGGTATATGGGGGTTTTATCTATAAGTCCCTGAATGGGGCTGCTGCCTTTTTTTCAGAGATGCTCTGCCCAGAATGTAGAAATCTGGCAGTCTGGCCACAGCAGCCTTGCTGAGCTGCAGTGGGCTCTGCCCAGTTCGAACCTCCTGGCTCCTTTGTTTACACTGTGAGTGTAAAACCACCTACTCAAGCCTCAGCAATGGTGGATGCCCCTCCCCACACCAAGCTCAAGTGTCCCAGGTGGATCTCAGACTGTTTCTCTGCTGGCAGTGAGAATTTCAAGCCAGTGGATCTTAGTTTGCTGGGCTCTGTGGGGGTGGGACCTGCCAAGCCAGACCACTTGGCTCCCTGGCTTCAGTACCCCTTTCCAGGGGAGTGAACGGTTCTGAATCTCTGATGTTCCAGGCACCATTGAGTTATGGGAAAAAAACAAAACAAAAACAAAAAACTCCTGCAGCTAGTTCAGTGTCTGCCCAAATGGCCGCCCAGTTTTGTGCTTGAAACCCAGGGCCCTGGTGAAGTAGACATCAGAGGGAATTTCCTGGTCTTGGGTTGCAAACACCGTGAGACAAGCGCAGTATCTGAGCCACATTATGCACTGTTCCTCAGGCTCAGTCCCCTACTGCTTCCCTTGGGTAGGGGAGAAAATTCCTCCAACCCTTGTGCTTCCCGGGTGAGGTGACGCCCTGCCCTACTTTGGCTCACCCTCTGTGGGCTGCACCCACTATCCAACCAGTCCCAATGAGATGAACCGTGTACCTCAGTTGGAAATGCAGAAATCACCCGCTATCTGTGTCGATCTTGCTGGGAGCAGCAGACTGGAGCTCTTCCTATTCAGCCATCTTGCCAGCAATCCATTTTTTTTTCTTTTTAAAGGAGTTCTTTTCAGGACCCCAATTTTAAGAGTTAAGAATGGCCCCTGTTGCAGTCTACTCATCTGACAAAGGGCTAATATCCAGAACCTACAAAGAACTCAAACAAATTTACAAGAAAAAAACAAACAACCCCATCAAAAAG
>NW_012122932.1:6418076-6422354 GCF_000951035.1 Colobus angolensis palliatus
TGCAGCCATAAAAAAGGATGAGGTTGTGTCCTTTATAGGGACATGGATGCAGCTGGAAACCATCATTCTCAGCAAACTATCACAAGAACAGAAAACCAAACACCACATGTTCTCACTTGTAGGTGGGAACTGAATAACGAGATCACTTGGACTCGGGAAGGGGAGCATCACACACCGCGGCCTATTATGGGGTGGGGGGGGAGGGATTGCACTGGGAATTATACCTGATGTAAATGACTGGTTGATGGGTGCTGACGAGTTGATGGGTGCAGCATACCAACATGGCACACGTATACATATGTAACAAACCTGCACATTATGCACATGTACCCTAGAATTTAAAGTATAATTAAAAAAAAAAAAAAGAATGGCCCCTGGACTGACGGGGGTGAGCAAAAAATGTAGGGCCTTATTAATCGATCTCTATTTTCCAATAGGGGAAATTTCCTGGGAATGCTATGGTTCTATCAAACACAATCTGAAAAATATAGGTTTCAGTTATCTGTTGCTTATGGTTTCTCATTGTTACATAAGCCATCCGATTTTTAGTGGCTTAAAATAGTAATTTATTACTACCTTATGTTCTTGTGTATTGACTGGATTCAGCTGAAGGGTTCTTTCTTGAAGTCTCTCAAGGTTGCATCTGAGGGTATAGTCATCTAGAGACTTCCTCACTCTTATAGTTTCTGACTGAACTAGGATGGCTGGAGGGACTGGGGATTGATGGGTCGTTGTGGGCCTTAATCTGGCCTCTCCATGTAGCTAGCTTGAGCATCCTCATAGCATGGTTTTCTCATCTTAAAGGGTAGCTACCTCTTTCCATAGTGAGCATTCCGAGAGACTTAGATGGAGGCTTCCAGGCTTCTAGTGACCTTTCCCTGTATATCACTCAGTATTAATTTCACCATTTCTGCTTGTCAAAGAACTCATAAACAGTCCAAATTCAAGAGGATGGAAAAATAGGTTCTACCTCTCAATGGGGAAATGTACAGGGAGGATAGGTATTGATGGCAATCATTTTGAGAAAAGCTACCTCAGGTAATATTAAGTCCAGAGAAGGTAAGGACTTATCCCTAGACCCTAGGGCCAAAAATGGCAGAGCCAAGATTTAAGTCAAAATTATGAAAAATGAAATCCTCTTTCTAAGAAAGTCTCAATATCAAATCCTTCCACTTAGTACTGAAAATTAAAAATCTCACTCTGCTGATTGTAGGTCAAGCAGGCTTTGTGTTGAAAATGTTATTATGACTGGCATGAGTTTAGATTAAAAAATGTAACTAGATCCAATACCTAATAGGTAATGAGAGAACATCATTTATAATTTTATCTGAGAATGTCAAAGGCCTAGAAATAAATCTAGCAAAATATGTGTAAGACCTCTAAAGAGAAAATACAAAATGTAGAAAACAGCTATTAAAGAAGACTTAAATGAATGCTGAGATGTACCACATTCATGGATAGGAATTCTTAGTGTCATTGTTGATACTTCTAAACCTGTTTTGTAGATTCAAAGAATTTCCAATAAAAATTCTAGCCACTTTTTACCCACTCAGAACTTGATTGATTCTAACACCAACATGAAAGAGTAAAGGGCCAAGAATTGCCAGACATTTCTGTAGAAGAGCAGAAAGATATGCAAAACAATGTGCATAGCAGCACTGGTAACAATGGCAAAAACCTGGAAATGGCCCAAGTGCCCATCTGAGGGAATGTATATGAATAAATGGTGGTATGTTCATAGAACCGAAAGAATAAAATTCTTTGCTTATACAATGGTCAAAGCCATTAAGTACAGAGAAATATGACAGTATAGATGAATCTTAGCAAGTTAATATTAAGGGAAAAAGTAAGTGCTCACATTTTAATTCAACTTGATAACCATTTTGTAAAATAACTATAATAAAATACTTTTAGAAGATTCTTATAAATATAGTTAAACTATGTAAAAAGGAAAACAAGAGACTTATGAACACAAGATTTAGGATGATGCTTATCTTAGGTGGAGAAAGACAGCAGAATGAGATGGGTTTCATATGGTTAGTTATTATCAAGGGTGTATCTTCTGTTTTGAGTGGTGGGTTGGGGATACTAAACACATTCTTAAAGTTAACCAAATACATAAAGCAGGTGAGGCTAGGGCCAATGAGGAGACCAAAAATTATTATTAATTGAATTCTGTACATTTAAGGTCCAGCAAACAAACTCAACCCTGATAAGTATTGTTCAACCTAGGTACTCAGCTATCTAAGTTGAGGCAGGTAAACTGACCTTTGGCTAATTATGAGGTTAGGTAGGTTTATCTTTGTTGCTTTCCCATCAGCAGAGCTTGTTCTTGCTTTGTCTATCTCAAATGGTGTAGAATGACTGACATTTGGAGTTGGCAGTGTCCTAATCCTCTAATTATACTCATTGATTTTTTTAAAAGGGAGAAAACTAAGGATAAGAGAAGTTATGTGGCAATAGGATGCAATCAAACCAGGACAAGAACACACAATGTATTACCGCTTGTCTGATATCTTTGTTTTTTATATTAATCAAATTCTAAATTACTGAGGTACCATTGTACAATTAGGCCCTATGAGTTCTATGTATTTATCTGTAATAGATAATAAATTTATTTATAAGTATACTTTCTGAGACATCAAATTCCAGTATATCTCTAAAGGTATAATTGGAGTTTATCAATTCCTTCTCTCTCCACACACACACACACACACACACACACACACACAGAGATAAATTACTTATTTGAAAGTTTCAATATCAACACTATCAAATATGATAGGGCCCACATTTATGCCCCTTCACCCCAACCATACTGTAAAGCTGGTGGTAAGATTTAGGGGTACAAATGTTCCTCAGAGATTATGTTTTTACTGGCCAGGCATGGTGGCTTATGCCTGTAATCCCAGAACTTTGGGAGGCCAAAGCAGGCGGATCACCTGAGGTCAGAAGTTTGAGGCCAGCCTGACCAACATGGAGAAACCCCGTCTCTACTAAAAAAAAAAAAAAAAAAAAAAAAAGGAGAGATTATGTTTTTTACCTTTTCTTCATTATATTCATTAAAACATAATTGTCATCTCCTACAAAAGACAAGGCCAAAGTATGTCAAATTTTGTGTTGCAGTGTTTTTAGTTTATCTATTTTTCTTTTTCTTTTTTTTTTTTTGAGACGGAGTCTCGCTCTATTGCCGGGGCTGGAGTGCAGTGGCCGGATCTCAGCTCACTGCAAGCTCGCCTCCCAGGTTCCCGCCATTCTCCTGCCTCAGCCTCCCGAGTAGCTGGGACTACAGGCGCCTGCCACCTCGCCCAGCCTAGATTTTTGTATTTTTTTAATAGAGATGGGGTTTCATCATGTTAGCCAGGATGGTCTTGATCTCCTGACCTCGTGATCTGCCCGTCTCAGCCTCCCAAAGTGCTGGGATTACAGGCTTGAGCCACCATGCCCGGCCGTTTATCTATTTTTCTAGGTTTCATCAGAAGAGAAGGGGAGGAGTCAGGTTTATATTCACTGGGAAAAAACCCAAGAAATAATTTTCTCATTTTGTAACAAAAGCAGGCAATAAAAGAAGATATTTTGGGCGTAGACTGGGTGTCTTAGTCCCATTAGGCTGATATAACAAAATACCATGAATTAGGTCGCTTATAAACAGAATATTTTCTCACAGTTCTGGAGGCTGGCAAATCCAAAATCAAGGCATCAGCAGATTGTCTGGTGAGGGCCTGCTTTCCAGATGACTTTTGATTATAACCTCACATGGTGGAAAAGGTGAGGGTCTCCCTGTGGTCTCTTTTGTAGGAGCACTAATAACTTCCCAAAGGTTATTAGTATATATTATACTATATAGCTATATTTAATTATGGGAAGGATGATTGACTGGATGGAATGGGCAGGTTTATATGTCAGCTTGATTAGGCTATAGTACTCACTTATTAATCTAATACTAATCTAGCTGTTACTGCTAATGTAATTTGCAGATGTGGTTAATAACTACAATCAGTTGACTTTAAGTACATGAGATTACCCTCAACAGTGTGGATGGGCGTTATTCAATCAGTTAAAGGACCTTAGGAACAAATCTTGAATTTTTCTGGAAAGGAGGAACCTTTGCTTTAAGACTCCATCAACTCCTGCCTGAGTTTTCAGTCTGCTGACCTGCCCTACATTTAATTTAGGACCCATGAAAGAGGACACAAACAAATGGAAGAACATACCATGCTCATGGATAGGAAGAATCAATATTGTGAAAATGGCCATACTGCCCAAGGTAATTTATAG
>NW_012122932.1:6427279-6427672 GCF_000951035.1 Colobus angolensis palliatus
GTAAGATGAAATCAAACAGCCTATGGACTTCTTGAGGACAAGGACAACATTTTCCTTACTGATGTTTTTTTTGGCATTTACATAGCTCCTAGTGTATGTTAGGTGCTCAGTAAGTATTTGATGAGTTAATGAATAAATGAATAGTCTGCCTTTTCCTTGGTCTCAGTTGTCTTTTCTAGAAAAAAAGGAAGTTGACTTAACTACATTCCCTGGGGCTCTTCCAGAAATGTAGAGTAGCAATTAAGAAATTTAGGTCTGGATTCAGGCATAATGGGTTTGAATCCCAGCCATGCCACTTAACAGCTATATGACTTTGGGTAATTTTGTTTAACCAGTCAGTATTGCTATTCCCACCAAACGTTACCTCATTTAATTCTCACCACAAGTCTAAAT
>NW_012122932.1:6431367-6438749 GCF_000951035.1 Colobus angolensis palliatus
TAATCTCCTGTTGTGCCCATTTGCTTAAAGCGCAGTATTGGGGTGGGAATTACCTGATTTTCCAGGTGTTGTGTGTCTCAGTTCCCCTGGCTAGGAAAAGGGATTCCCTTCCCCCTTGCGCTTCCTATGTGAGGCAATGCCTCGCCCTGCTTCAGCTCTCGCTGGTCAGGCTGCAGCAGCTGACCAGCACTGATTGTCCGGCACTCCCCAGTGAGATGACCCCAGTACCTCAGTTGAAAATGCAGAAATCAGTGGTCTTCTGTGTCGCTGGCGCTGGGAGTTGGAGACTGTAGCTGTTCCTATTCGGCCATCTTGCTCCGCCCCCCCACTAGCTGTTAATTGCTGCCACTGCCACTGCAGCAACCACCACCACCACCACTGCCACCACCATTACCATCATTGTTATCATCCACCCATGTGATTAACTATTTTTTAGGCATCTTTCTTGAAGGCTGTGTTTGTTGGAGAACATCTGATCTGAGAATACAGGTAGGAGAGGTATGTACACAACAACTAAAAGTTAGAAAATGAGTTAGAGGGCCAATATTAAGGCTGAGGAGCACACAGAAGTCCCAGAAAGTTGGTACTCAGTGTGTCTCAGAAATCCAGAGATAAACTCTAGTAAAATGGGAATTTTTCATAAACCTTCTACTACAGAGGGAATTCAACTAACTGTGTAGTTGGCGCTAAGCCTGCAGGCACATGAACACCTGGATGAAGAGGGGTCAGAGTGATCCTGGTGGTGTGCAGCAGATTGGTGTGGCGGAATGAGATTTACAGAGCTTGTACAACTAGACCTCACAGTCACAGGACAAATCTCACCATAATCCCTAGCCATTTCTACATGAGGTAAAGAACCTGGGTTCAGAGGAACATCATTTTCTGCCTAAGGACACACAGCAAGTTGATGGAGCAGCTGGAACCTGCATTTTTAAATGCTGATTGCTTGGTCCAACCTGTGCTGCTGGAGCAAGGAGCCACAAGGCTGAGCCTTCTCTTTCTTTTTGGATGAGCCCCAGGAAGGCAACCTGACATGTAGGAACCAGGGGCTGAAGGTCTCTTTCTGGCTTCTCTACTGATTAGCTCTGGATAAATTCCTTTCCATCTCTAGGCCTCAGTATCCCTATCTATTCATTGGAGGTGTGATCTCTAAATTTCTTTCCAGCTCCAAAAGTTTAAGCTCTTAGTTGACACATGTACCATGACACTCTAAGTACTCTAGATATTTTATTCCATTCTCACTATAGACTTTATAGGTAAGTGTATGTATTATTCACCTTTAACAGATAAGCTGAGATTTAAAGAAATTGAATGACTTGCCTGAGATCACACAGAAGTTTAGTGGCAAGGTTGTTTCACATCTTGATTTGCATGATGCTCAAATCCATGGATACAGTTTCTCCAAAGACTTGCCTAACAAAGATGTGAAGAACTCTGGATCGAGATTGTCCAAGCTGTTCAGGGGTGGAACTATACACACACACACACACACACACATATATATATATATTCAACTCTTCTTCTGTGGGCAAAGCAGGTGGAGGGACAAGCATGTGTGATTCTGTTTCACACAGCAAAACACACACACACACACACACACACACACATATATATATATTCAACTCTTCTTCTGTGGGCAAAGCAGGTGGAGGGACAAGCATGTGTGATTCTGTTTCACACAGCAAAGACATCAATACCTCCTCCTGTTCTCCTGGCTAATCTGAGCTACAGCCACATGTGCTGCCAGAGGCATTTGACAGACTAACCCAATGTTCAGTTAGGTAAGTCAGTAGCTCAATGGGGCAACATAACTAGTTCAAACATGTGGACCCAGTCCTCATAGATACTGCGCCCTGAGCAGTGGGATTTGGTGTTAAATGGAGTTGGAGACATGCTGGGTCACAAACAGAAGCTAGACCTCAGGCTTGATTCTGGTCTGTGAAATGGGAGTTGAGTGGGCAAGGAACCCCCAGAATTTCCCATGAGGAGGCACTGAACACTATTCCAAGGGGAGAACCATAAGATCTATATGGACTTAATGCTAAGTCAGAAACCAGAGTGGAATCCAGGTATCCAAAATTCATCCAGTATCTGCGGTTATTTCAGACAGCTGCATGCTCTATGTCACATTGTCCCATTTTACTGTCATCATATCACCTAACCTCATTGGACATTATTTTGTTCATTTATTCATTTATTTATTTACTGTCTGTCTCGCTGATCAGATTTAAGCATCTGAGAATAAGAACCTTACCTTTTTCTGTTCACTGTTGGATCATCAGCTTCTAGAATAGTTGATACATATTTGTCAAATGAATGAATGAAAAAATCCTTTCTCTTAGGGACATCTGAAGGGCACCAGGCAACTAGTAGAGATGTAAATTAGTTTTGTTCTTTTTTTTTTTTTTTTTGGCCACTGACCAAACACCTTTCAAGATCATGATATTATAAGGGAAACGGAAAGTTGGATTAAAAGTGACTATGCACTACCTCCACTGCCCATCTAAGCTTCAATACACTATAATTTGTTTTCTTAAAGTTCCCTTCTAATCCTAGTCAATGATTTTTCATGCTTAAAGTTACAAGTGGCCAGGATACATCTGTGTGGAGCTATGCATGGTTACAGAGAGTGGCCAGGGAAAAGAGGGTTAAACTGGTCAACTATTAACCTAGAAATGAGTATGAATGGTTTCATTTAGACTATCCTTTCCTTCTCTGCAATAACTGGGAGTACAAACCAACCAACTCTAACTTTAATGTTAGAAATTGGGGCTCTAGCCTTGGCTCTGTTACTCATGGATGACCTTGAGGAGGCTGCTTTACCTCTCTAGATTTTGGTTTATGTTCATTCCTTAACTATAAGTTGAGCACTAACTAGGTAATGGTTGCCAATCTAGGTAATGGGGATACATCTGTGTGGAGTCAGCAAAACAATCTGGAGTTTTTACCTTCATTAAGTTTACCTGGCCAGAGTTGGGGCTGGGTAGGTGGGTGGAATAGACAGTAAAAATGGAAACTAACGTAAGAAAATTACGATAGTGGTAAGTGCAATAGAATAAAAATAGCTAGACAGACACACAAAGGTAAAGGAATATGTGAACTGAGCAGGATGGGGAATTCCTCTCCTTGGAAGCAGCATAAAAACTCAAGAGACTTGAGTGACAAAAAGTTAGCTATAAGGATTGAAAGAAGATATTTCCAGGCAAGTTCAAAGCTTTGAAAGAAGAATGAGTTTCATTGATTTGAGGATCAAAATAAAGTCCAGTGTGGCTGGCTGGTGCTTAGTGAACAGAAGACAAAGCAGGAGATAAAGCTGACTGGGTCAGATCACATAAGGCCTGCAGACAAGGTATCTGAATTGTTTTCTAGTGCAATGGGAAGTTAATCAATCTTGTCTTGCTAATTGATTACTTCTTTTATCCTATATCTCTTAACTTTAGAGTATCCCAGGGTCTGTGGATCCCTCTCTTCTTATTTCTACCCAAGATCATACCCCAGGTGATCTCATCCAGTCCCCTGACTTTAAATACCTTCTATATGCTGATAATCCCCAAATTTATACCCATAAGCAACTTCTGCATTCTAGACCTGTGTATATAACTGCATACTCAATGCTTTTACTTCATGTCTAAAAGGAAACTCAAACTTTACATGCAAAACTGAATCCCCTTCTGTCCCTACAAATCTACCTCACTGACAGTCTCTCCTGTCTTTGGGAAGGATGAGCCCATCTATTTAGTTTTTTTAAGCCAAAATACCTGGAGTCATTCTTGATGCCTCTGTTCCCAGATATCCACTCTGTATGCAAACTCTGTGGGTTCTGTCTTCAAATTATGTCTGGGGTCTGTTTACCCATCACTTGCCACAAAGCTATTCCTTAGTTCAAACCCCATCATCTCTTGTTTGGATTATTGCACTAACCCCTCACCTTACCTTCTTGCTTTAACTTCCTTCACTCTATTATCAGCATAGCAATCAGAGTGTTCCTTTACAAATGTTAAGTCAGATCATGCCATGCTTTTAATCTATCTTTTAGTCAATACAGTCCAAGGTCTTCTCATATCACTCAGAGCAAAGGCCAAGCCCTCACAATGCCTTATCTGATGTTTCCTTGCTGTTTCTTGAACATGCCAGACATGCTTCTGCTTCCAGGCCCTTGCCGTGGCTGTTCCCTCAGTCTAAAGAGCTTTCCGCAGATACTCACATGGCTCATTCCCTTACTTGCTCAATTCATTGCTCAAATACAACCTTCTCCTTGAGACTGTTCCTGACTGCCCATATAAAAATTGCAGCCCCAGCGTTAGCCACTTTGTTTGTCTATTGTCAGCATCCCTAAGTAGGACATATACTCCCCAAGGTCAGGCATTTTTGTTTGTTTTCTTCACTGCTGTATTTCCAACAGCTAGAACAGCGCCTAGCACATAAGGGGGCACCATAAATCCTGAATGTTGACAAATGAGAAGATTTTAAACAGGGGAATGATGTGATATATTTTATGAAGATTGTTTGGCTATGTATGATGTGTGTACTGTAAGGGAGAATGGGAGGAAGCAGCGGCATCCCTTAGTGGCTGTTGTGGTAGTTAAGGAGTGAGATGATAGTAGCATATTCTAAGATGTTATGGGGAAGCTGCTGAGAAATAGGTAAGTTTGGAATATACAGTTGGTCCTCTGTATCCATGGGTTCTGCATCCATGGATTCAACAAATCACACATTGAAAATATTCAGAAAAAAATTGTGTCTCTACTGATAGACTTATTATTTTTTTTGGTCATTATTCTGTAAACATAGTATAACAACTATTTACATGGCACCTATATTGTATTAAGTATTAGAAGTAGTCTAGAGGTAATTTAAAATATCTGGGAGGATGTGCTTAGGTTATATGCAAATACTATTTTATTTTTATTATTTCAATAGTTTTTTGGGAAACAGGTGGTGTTTGGTTACATGGCTAAATTCTTTAGTGGTGATTCCTAAGATTTTGATGCACCCATCACCTAAGCAGTGTGTACTGTACCCAATGTGTAGTCTTTTATCCCTCACTCTCCACCCATTCTTTCCCCCATGTCCCCAAAATCCATTCATTGTATCATTCTTATGCCTTTGCATCCTCATGGCTTAGCTCCCACTTATGAGTGAGAACATATAATGTTTGGTTTTCCATTCTTGAGTTACTTCACTTAAAATAATGGTTTCCAACTCCATCTAGGTTGCTGCAAATGCCATTATTTTGTTCCTTTTTATGGCTGAGTAGTATTCCATGGTGTGTGTGTATGTGTGTGTGTATATTTAGGTATATATCCACTTTGTTTATCCACTTGTTGACTGATAGACATTTGGGCTGGTTCCATATTTTTGAAATTACAAATTATGCTGCTATAAACATGCATGTGCAAGTATCTTTTTTGTACAATGACTTCTTTGCCTTTGGTTAGATACTCAGTAGTAGGATTGCTGGAACAAATGGTATATCTACTTTTAGTTCTTTAAGTGTAGCAAGATGAGCCACAGACAAAACTCCTCAGACAAGTTTATTTGGCCAGGGGCATCAGCAAGACTCCTGTCTCAAGAGCCGAGCTCCCCGAGTGAGCAATTCCTATCCCTTTTCAGGGCTCACAACTCTAAGGGGGTGCGTGTGAGAGAGTCGTTATTGAAGCAGGGGGTACGTGACTGGGGGCTGCATGCACCGGTAATTAGATCAGAACAAAACAAGATAGGGATTTTCACAGTGCATTTCTATACAATGTCTGTAATCTATAGATAACAGGACCAATTAGGTCAGGGATCGATCTTTAACTACCAGGTCCTGGGTGTGGCGCCGGGCTGTGTGCCTGTGGATTTCATTTCTACCTTTTAGTTTTTACTTCTTCTTTCTTTGGAGGCAGAAATTGGGCATAAGATGATATGAGGGGTCTGCTCCCTTATTCCCCCCATTTGAGACTCACTCATTTTATTAGTGGGAGTTCTTACTTTCATTTTCACTACCCATGTCTTCTTGCAAGACAGATTGATAGTGATTCATATAGTACACTTGTGCTGAAGCATTTTGGTGAACTAAGGTAGCAATGAAGCTTTTTATCAGTTGAAAAAGTACAGGTAGCAAACAAGGCAGCAGTAGGCAGGTTCCTATTATTATTGTAACTCCTATTTTAAGAGTTTTAAATCCTCCTAGCACTGGGAACCATTTTCCAAACATGGCCCTAGGATCAAATCTATGCCACACTTGCACGGGCACATGTGCCAGTTTTGTCATATCACTAACTATATCTTTAACTACTTGCCCTTGATTATCTATGTGTAGGCAGCAATTAGTAAGGTTACATTTCCTACAGATCTCTCCTTCAGCTGCTAGCAAGTAGTTGAAAGCTAATCTATTTTGATAGATAGCATTTCTCATCTGAGTTTCTTGCCAGGCCAGAATAGTCAAGGCTCTGCTGGTTTTATTAGTGATTATTTTTAAGATCGCTTGTAACCGTATGATTCGGTTGATCATGTAAATGGGGGTCTGGTATCCTCACAAGCCATCTTGTGCCTAAGTAGCAGGCCTATAATATTGTATGATTCTCTCAGGGAGCCATTCATCATCTTTCCAATTTCCTATAGCTATGCTTCCCTTTACATGGGAAGCATAGACAGGGAAATCCAGGAGTTTGCCTGTTTTTATGGGCAGTAGGAAGAAAGATGGTTTAGTAGTGCCAATAACACAACTACCTGCCCACTGGTCAGGTAATTTGGCATAAGCTGTATGCCCACATACCCAGTATAATCCAGTGGGGACTGTCCAGTCCCAGTGGGACTCTGGGTGGGTCCACACGGTTCGCAACTTTGGGAATTTGCTAAATGGATTCCTCTCTGTGTGATTTGAACTCCACCAAGTGACTGTTTTTGTGGTACCATCATACAGTTTCTGTCCTAGACAACTAAGTCATCCTATGGGTGAATGAATTCTTTTCCTTCTCTAACTATGCAATATTGTCCAATAATTGAGGCTTTTAGGACCCAGAAATTATCAGGGTGAATCTTTTGAGCCGGGAATTCATTGGGAACTGGGTCTGTAGGTACTAATTCTCAGGCTTCCCAAAGCCATTGATCTTCCATTACAGTTCCTCCACATACATAACATAAAGTGATATTGAGAGACTGGGCTACATGCTCCACTAATTGCAAAAAACAATTTCTTGTTTTTCCTGGAATTTCTGGTACTGGTACATTTAGTTCATCATAGAAAGTTTGAAACACTGGCTCAGGAGAGCTTTTGTAAACTTCTCCTTGAACCAAGATACTTACTTGAGGATCCAGTCTGGCCCCATTGATTCCTAAGGTCACATGCTCCCCTTTTTCCCAGCGAGGATCAAGGGGATTGGTTATTACTATCTCTA
>NW_012122932.1:6438799-6439175 GCF_000951035.1 Colobus angolensis palliatus
ATCCAGTCTGGCCCCATTGATTCCTAAGGTCACATGCTCCCCTTTTTCCCAGCGAGGATCAAGGGGATTGGTTATTACTATCTCTAGGGGGTTACATTGTCCTTTAGTACAGGAAGGGCCATTTTTTTCTTTCTGAAGGTGAACTGGATCCTTTTCATTTTTTATCCAAGTGGCCCAAATGACACAAGACCAGTATCCACATTTATTTCCACACAGTCCTAATTCAGGACAAATGTACTTATTTTTGGTCATATAGCCTTTTTCCCAACTAAAAGAGCCACATCCCCTTCCTAACTTATTATTATTAATGACAGCACATACTAATAATGACAGGCATCAAATTTTAAGGTGACTTGTTTGGGCAACCCTTTTTCTT
>NW_012122932.1:6439963-6440293 GCF_000951035.1 Colobus angolensis palliatus
GGGTTTAGGGTGTTGCAAACTTCAGTGGTTATGTGGGAATTTTCACATAGCAAGCTTTGGTACTTGGTTAATCTAGCATTTGTTAACCAATGATGTCCTTTGGTATTTATTAAAGTTACTACAGCAGGGAGGCCTTGATATTCAGGTTTTGCCTAAGGGTCAGTTTATCTGCTTCTTGTGCTAACAGTGTCTTTGCTGCTAGGGCCCTTACACCTGGGGGCCAGCCTTTGGAAATCCTGTCTAGTTGTTTTGAGAGATAGGCCACTGGCCTTGGCCAGGGCCCCACTGTCTGGGTTAAAATGCCAACTGCCATATTTTCTCTTTCTGACA
>NW_012122932.1:6441048-6443875 GCF_000951035.1 Colobus angolensis palliatus
CCTGTCTAGTTGTTTTGAGAGATAGGCCACTGGCCTTGGCCAGGGCCCCACTGTCTGGGTTAAAATGCCAACTGCCATATTTTCTCTTTCTGACACATAGAGTGTAAAGAGTTTTGTCAGGTCAGGTAGCCTCAGGGCTGGGGCCGACATGAATTTTTCTTTTAACTCATGAAAAGCTCATTGCTGTTGATTGTGATAGATGTAGTTTATCTAATCTACATTTTAATTAACTGTCACACACCAAAATATTGACTCAAATCCTGCAGCTATTTGATTTCAAGCTTTAAATTGATCTGGTATTCTTCGTGGGACTCCAATTGTGTCTAAATAGACAGGAGAGTCAAAAGACCCATAAGGGGCTTCTCTTGCTTTATGATGTCTTATTATTTTTTTCCTTCTGGTTGATGAAATGACAGGGTGAAAGGGATAGCCAATTGGACTAAAGTACAAGTGCCACTCCAGTTATTTGGCAGAGTGCCCAGTAAAGGTCCACCACGATACTACCACACATCTGCTCGGGGATGAACAAGGGCTGACTGATTGATACGCTCTTGAAAATTCTTAAGCTCACTGCATCCTTTCAGGTCTCCAAGAAAGGCTAAGTTTCTTCCCTGTTGAGAGAGACACAAAGTGAACTTAGTGTTGGGAGACAGAGGCTGGATGGCCTTCAGGGGCTGACCCGCAGGGTGCTGGACTTTGGGATATAGCAGAGAGAGCTTGGCATGACTTATTACTCTAGGCCGTAGAATCCTGGAAAAGAGCTACCATGTAGCCCACACCTGGTTGACTGAAGGACCACCTTAGTGGAAAGGGGACAGTCTGGGCCTCTGACCTGCCATGTGCACAAGCATAACAATTGCTTTTGTTTAACATGCAGATGGAATATTTGATCCATTTTAACCAGGCATTTGCATCTTGGTATCTTGTCTTAATTGCTAAAGTTTGTTTTAAGTCTTTAACTTCTGTGATCCTCTAGTAAAATGAATGTATGGTTTTAGGAAATTATAAAAACCAGTTGGGGCAGTTTCATCCTTGCTATTTAGTGGTCCACAGAACATTGGACCAACCATGGCAGCTACATCGGGGGGCAAGTCTCCTGGTTGGCCCTAGGGTCTTTATTGAAATCTCCCTGGATTAAATGGTCCTAGTTTACTAATGCCCAGTCTGAGGAGAGTCAGGAGGGACAGAAGTACTTTTCTGAAGTAGAAAGCTGTCTTTGACTTGTCAAGTCCTCACAGGGTATAACAAGGCAAGCATTAAATGCAATAGTTTGAGGTGAAATTGACTTGGTTATGTTAATAACTGGATGGTCAGCAATAGAACAATGGAAGAAGAAAGAGTAATAGAATAGATGAAAAGAGTTACATTTTTCTTAGCTTTAGTTTGGTAGGGTTTTCCCCTGGGACTATGGCCCATGACTCTAGAGGGAGTGATGCTTTCTTGACTCGGGTGTGATGAGTCCATCCTTTTTTTGCTGTATGAACAGCAGTCTTGGTGGTTAGCAGCACAAAGTAGGGGCCTTCCCAGGTTGGCTTGAGTTTTTCTTCTTTCCACCTTTCAATGAGAACATGATCTTCAGGCTGGTGCTGGTTTCCCAGAAATTCTAGGGGTGGTACATGTGCTAAAAGACTTTTAGTTTTTGAGAGAAAGGAAAGTGGAAGATAAACCAAGTACATAATTTTTAAGAAATTGACCTTTTGTTTTATATGTGGGGACCTTGGCAGTGGACTTGATCATCCTTAGTGCCTTTTTACTGAGAAATTTCCTTTAGCACCTATTTCTATTAGTTTTTAAACCGAAGAAAGCCAAATAGCATTTCACATTTAACAATGCTTCTCATATCATTTTTATACCAGATAAGCTAAATTTTATTTTATATTAGCATGTTATTAGTGTTAAACCTAATTTTAATAAAACATTGTAGACATATTTATCTAATTTTTAATGTTTGACCATAAGGTAAGATTTTATAGACTCTTTTTAACCTTTTATAATTTTTGCTAAAGAGCAAGTTGGTGCTTTAAGAAAAACCTGTTATGCTTTTACTTTAATGTCCAGTTCACAGAAAAACTGGATGATACTTCTTTAATTTTAACCAGTATGTTTACACACAGAATTTTCTTTACAATGAATGTCTTGAAACTTGTTTAAACCTTCAAAACAATAATTTTTTTAAACTTTTTAATGTAGGTAAAAATGTACATTCTTATGCCTCCTTATAATCCTTTTACCAAAGGTTTATTTTACTTTTCTTATACACCTTGCACATAAACTGTTTTTTTTCCCGCCATAGTTTTACATTCAGGAGGCCTAGTTACTTTTAAATTATACAATAGTTTTTGCATAAATTCTTTTTTATAACATTTTTCTCTCTCATGACTTTCTCAGACAATTCTTCAACATGCCTTAACTTTCGGCCTTATTACAAATATTTCTTTAAACAACCAGTTAATTTATTTCAGGACAAGAGTTTACAATGTAATTGAATGCATTTGGGCCATCCATGGGTTACTGGGTTAAGGGTTTTTGATAGGAAGGCCTCAGTGCTTTCGGGATATGCCCTTGTTTACACTGACAACAAAGTGGTATTGGAGTGTTGTAGGGTTATGGAGAATACCTTCAATCATTAATTATAGGTTTTAAATTTACCTTGGCTTTTAAAGGAATAGGGTACACTTTTTTTTCTTAACTACTTGTATATATCTCTTTCTTTCTCTCTTTGACTTTCTCTCTCTCTCTCTCTCTCTCTCTTTGACTTCCCTTTTGCCTCTCTTCTTTTCTCTCTCTGCCTATCTCTTTCTTTCTCTCCTCTCTCCTTGACTTTCTC
>NW_012122932.1:6449430-6450421 GCF_000951035.1 Colobus angolensis palliatus
TATTTTGTTTCAATTTCATTTAGTCCTGCTCTGATCTTTGTTATTTCTTTTCTTCTTCTGGGTTTGGGTTTGCTTTGTTCTTATTTCTCTAGTTTCTTGAGGTATGACCTTAGATTGTTTATTTGTGCTTTTCCAAAAATTTTTATGTAGGCATTCAATTCTATGAACTTTCCTCTTAGCACTGCTTTTGCTGAATCTCAGAGGTTTTGATAGATTGTATCACTATTATTGTTTAGTTCAAAGAGTTGCTAAATTTCCATCTTGATTTTATTGACCCAGTGATCATTCACGAGAAAGATATTTAATTTCCATGGTTTTGAGGGTTCCTTTTGGAGCTGATTTCCAATTTTATTCCACTGTGGTCTCAGAGAGTACTTGATATAATTTTGATTTTCTTAAATTTATTGAGACTTGTTTTGTGGCCTATCACATGGTCTATCTTGGAGAATGTTCTAAGTGCTAATGAATAGATTGTATATTCTGCAGTTGTTGGGTAGAATGTTCTGTAAATATCTGGTAAGTCTGTTTGTTCTAGGGTGTAGTTTAAGTCCATTGTTTCTTTGTTGAGTTTCTCTCTTGATTACCTGTCTAGTGATGTCAGTGGAGTATTGAAGTCCCCCACTTTTGTGTTGCCATCTATCTCATTTCTTAGGTCTAGTAGTAATTGTTTTATAAACTTGTAAGTGCCAGTGTTAGATGCATACATATTTAGGATTGTGATATTTTCCTGTTGAACTGGTCTTTGTATCATTATATAATGTCCCTCTTTGTCTTTTTCTTGGGGGGGGGGCTTAAATTACCTATTTTATTAGGTCTAGTAGTAATTGTTTTATAAACTTGTAAGTGCCAGTGTTAGATGCATATATATTTAGGATTGTGATATTTTCCTGTTGAACTGGTCTTTGTATCATTATATAATGTCCCTCTTTGTCTTTTTCTTGGGGGGGTGGCTTAAATTACCTATTTTATTTTATTTATTTATTATTATTTT
>NW_012122932.1:6452261-6453649 GCF_000951035.1 Colobus angolensis palliatus
AAGTCTGTTTTGTCTAAGGACAGCTACTCCTGCTTGCTTTTGGTGTTCATTTACATGGAATATCTTTTTCTACCCCTTTACCTTAAGTTTATGTGAGTTCTTATGTGTCAGGTGAGTTTCTTGAAGATAGCAGATACTTGGTAAGTGAATTCTTATCCATTCTTCCATTCTGTGTCTTTTAAGTGGAGCATTTAGGCCATTTACCCTCATTGTTAGTATTGAGATGTGAGGTATTGTTCTATCTGTCATGTTAGTTGCTGCCTGAATCCCTTGGGTCTTTTTTTTTTTTTTTTCCATTTTTTTATTGTTTCATAGGTCCTGTAAGATTTATGCTTTAAGGAGGTTTTATTTTGGTGTATTTCAAGGATTTGTTTCAAGATTTAGTGTTCCTTTTAGCAGTGCCTGTAGTGCTGGTGTAGTAGTTGGTGAATTCTCTCAGCATTTGTTTGTCTGAATTTGTTTATGAAGCTTAATTTTGCTGGATACAAAATTCTTGGTTGGTAATTGTTTTGTTTAAGGAGACTAAATATAGGACCTCAAGTCCTTCTACTTGTAGAGTTTCTGCTGAGAAATCTGCTGTTAATTTGATAGATTTTCCTTTGTAGGTTACCTGATGCTTTTGCCTGGATAAGTACTTTGGTTTCTTAGGTGGTGGGTGGGACCACAGAGCTCACAAGAGATTATGTCCTTTTTCTTTGGCTACTCAGGGCAGGTAGAGAAAGACCATCAGGTAGAAGCAGGGTTAGGCATGTCTGAGCTCAGACTTTCCTTGGGCGGCACTTGCTGTGGCTGCTGTTGTGGATTGGGAGGTAGTTCTCAGGCTGATGGAGTTACATTCCCAGGGGGATTATGGCTGCATCACACAGGTCACCAGGGAAGTAGGGGAAAGCTGGCAGTGACAGGCCTCACCCAGCTCCCATGCAGCCTAAAAGGCTAGTCTCACTCCCACTGTGCGCCACAACAACCCCCACCCCCAACAGTACTGAGTCCCACCCCAACAACAGCACTGAGTTTATTTCCAGGCAGCCAGTGAGCAGGGCTGAGAACTTGCCCCAACTACAAGCCTCCCTGCAGAGAAAGCAAGCAGGGCTTTCAGATTTTACGCCTCCCTGCTTGTGGTAGCTTCTGTGCTGGTATCTACACTCCTGGTTTGCCTCCTCCCCTGGATTCTGTCTAGGGAGCCTTTGCATTTGGTTAAAATTGCTGCAAAGTTCAGCTGGAAGTTTTCTTCGCCCTATGGTCTTTCCCCAATTCCACTGGCAGCCCTCCCCAAGGAACTGTGAGAGACAAGTCAGGAATGGCTTTTCTGGGGACTGATAGTGCCCACAGGGCTCTTCCTGCTGCTTCCTCTACCCCTATATTTTGCTCAGTTCTCTAAATTCATCTCA
>NW_012122932.1:6460859-6465183 GCF_000951035.1 Colobus angolensis palliatus
ACAAAATTCAACAGTCCTTCATGCTAAAAACTCTCAGTAAACTAGGTATTGATGGGATGTATCTCAAAATATTTTATTTTAATTTTTTTGAAACAATGTCTTGCTGTGTTACCCAGGCTGGAGTGCAGTGGCATAATCACAGCTCACTACAGCCTTGACCTTCCAGGATCAAGTGATCCTCCAACTTCAGCCTCTTGAGTAGCTGGGATTAGAGAAGTGCACGGTAATGCTTGGCTTGGTTTTGCCATGCTGCCCAGGCTGGTCCTAAACTCCTGAGCTCAAGTCATCTGCCCGCCTCAGCCTCCCAAAGTGCTAGGGTTACAGGCTTGAGCCACCTTACGTGACCTCTCTGCCATTTTGTGTCAAGGACTGGAGCATCTTTGGATTGGATTTTGTATCTGAGGGAGGTCCTAGAACCAATCCCCTGTGGATACTGAGGAAAGGCTGTATTTTGACAGAGCTGACAAGACTGGCTGATGGATTAAATGTAGACTGATAATGAGGGATCAAGAATGAATTTTAGATTTTTTAATCTAAACAATTAGACAGATGATTGTACCATTAAGATGAGGAAAACTGAGTGATGGGCTGGCTTTTATTTATTATTCATTTGTTTGAAGGTAGACTTAAGATTTCTTTGGGGGGCATATTTGGGGTCCTTTGAAGTATTTATTTATTTTGGATTAAACACCTAGACTAGGCAAAAAGTTGGATATGTCAATCTAGAGCTCATGGGTGAGGTCTGGGCTGCAGATATAAATTTGGTAACATTAACACGTCTAAAATAAAGGAAATTAGATGAGTATGTCATCCTCTGCTCTGGAGTTTGTTCTTAGGAGTAAAGGTGGAGGAATGGGGAGAAAGGATACCCAAGTAAAAAGTACAGTGACAGAGAAGTGGCATTGTTAATCGGGGTCCTATCTACAGAACACTCACAATGCATATGCACTGTGCGCATTGCTGGTTTTCCTGAGGTACAAAAGATGAATGTGTTCCTTCCCCTGAGGGAACTTACCTTATAAAGCAGTCTACTTCTAGTACAGCAGCTAATAGGATTATAAGGGACAAGAAAGCTCTATCATTTATTTTGATAGAAGGAGTGGATTTTCCCCCACCCTCCTGTGTTTGAGAATCCTAATTATTAAGTTTGGAATGGGTCCCAAATTTAACTTGGCATAGATGCATGTGAATATACAATAATTATAGCCAGGGTGAGGTTTGCATTCAAGTAAATGGTACAAAATCCTTGAGCTATCCAGGTCTCTCTTTGGTTGAGGTCATGGTATGGAGCAATTGTCCATTATTTCTAATTCTCTGTGGATAAAGAAGAAATAAACATTTATTGAACTCTCAGTGTATGATATGTACTTAATACCATTTACTTACATTAATTGAGCCCTCCCTGTAATGTATGAGGTAGGTGGCATTATCCCTATTTTGCAGGCCAGAAAACCGAGGCTGAGGAGGGTTAATAAATGTTCTCATGTCAAAAAGTGAGGCGCTGGCAGATCCAGTACTCACCCTGAGATCTGATGTAATTTCATACTCTTTCAACTCTAAAGCCTAAAGGAACACAAAATAACCTTAGTATTTCTTTCACATGATAGGACATATTTAAATTCATCTTACTTTTCCTTCCCAGTCTGCTTTTCCTTGGGCTAAACAACTTCAGTTCTTTCAAATAATCTGTGTGTGACATGTTAACTGTTATAGTGCTTGGCATAGTACCTGGTGCACAGTCAGTGCTTTACAATTGCTAGTGAATATGATTCTGCCATGTGACAGCTAAAGAAACTGAGCCTTACAGGAGCAAAGGGGCTTATCCAGTGTCTTACACCTAATCATCTGCTCTACTTCCAAGTTCCAGCCACATTCTACTTCTATTAGTTTTTGTTTCTCGAATGCAGTTCAACTAGAATAAGGCCATCCCTTTCTCCTCCTATATTTAGGCCTCTATACTCCTTTTAATGTGGTTTCAATTGATTTGGCCTTCAGGGAACTCTCCTTGTACCCAAGGGTGTGTCTTCTCCTTTGGTTTAGTGCAGCAGTTTGTTTATTCATTTACTTTCTGAAACTGGAGCTGGCTGGCTGGCAGAATTTAATCAGAAGCTTGTGTAACCATGGCAAGAAGCTGCCCAAATCCATAACTATAATGAGAGAATGAGAGACAGGAGAATTGGATTAAAAGGCAGCTCGCTTTGCAAAGAAGGAAACTTCAACTTTTCCTCCCTTCTACCTCTTATTACTCACCTATGAGAAGAAGGATGAAAACCAAAGGTAAAATTGTGAAGTCAGCTCTGAGTGACCTCAGGTAATTTCTAAAGTGATGGGGTTAATTAGACATGTGGAAGTATATCCTGTTTGGTAGGGTCTCTATAAAAAGAGATGGGTATTACTATTCATCCATCTCTCCATCCCTCTACTTGCCATCAATTCAACAATTCTAACAATCAAGTCAACATGTTTGTCTCTAACTTCTCTACCCTCTAATCCATGGCAGACCCATCTTGCTCCCCTAAACCTACCATCCAAGCTTCAGCAACATCAGTCCAACTAGGAGAAAACTTCAGTGTGACCTGCATGGTTCTGGGTGAGCCAGAGATTACTGTGGACTTTAGCTGGGGATATCCAGGGCAGAAGGTAAGCAGCAGGTAATGGAGGCTGTGTATATGTGTATAAGTGGTGGTGGAGTATTGGAGCAGGGAGAGGGCAGTGAGGGATTAGTTAGGGCCATGAGATTACAGAGAAGTGGAATCAAGAGATGTTTATGTCTAAGGCTCCCTGAGAAGAACCCCAATTCCTCCTTGTTTAACACCCCTACTCTTGTGCATGAGATTTATCTGCTTGGCATTTATTGCTTTACCATAACAACCACAGCAATATGTATACAGCACTTAGGAATATGAAGTGATTTTCACATCTACCTTATTACTTGAATCATACAGAAATTCTGTGAATGCTACAGAATAAGAAAAGGTGGTTTAATGCAGGGGATTTGAGCAAAAGTTTGGAGTTGAGAAGACCAACTTGACAGCCAGGCATGGTGGCACATGCCTGCAATCCCAGCTACTCAAGAGGCTGAGGTGGGAGGATTGCTTGAACCTAGGAGTTTGAGACCAGCCTGGACAGCATAGTGAGACCCCCATCTCAAAAAAAGAAAAAGATGACCAATTTATTATGGGGCTTTGCCATGGTATTAAACCTCCCCAAGTTGTGGTTTTCTCATCTGTAAATTAGGTAAAATGGTACAAATAAATTAGGGCATTTGTGAAGATTAAATAACAATAAAAACAGTAGTGCCTGCCGTATATTAAGTACTCAATACATGTTTGCTATTATTATCTCCATTTGATGGATGAAAAAACTGAGAATCAGCCTCAGAAAGTGACTTGTCTGATGCTGCCAGAGCTGGACTGGAGCCCGGATCTCCTGACTTCCAGCTGGCTCTGGCTGTTCCAGCCCATGGAATCAGCGTCATTGCATCTTCTCTCACAGTAAGCACAGTGCCACTGGGGTGAAGATACTTTTAAGTTGACAGGGAAAATAAACCTTATTGTTTTCTTTTTTCAAATCAGGATTTACTTCAGGGTCATTAAAACGTTGCTATGGTTTGTAAGATTTGTTGGAGTTTCTAAGTATATTTTAATTGCTAAACCTTGCTTGAGGCTCTAGGGCAAAGGTGTTTGTGGTCCTTTGTTTTAAACAAGATGAATAAACAAGGAGGAACATGATAATCAATGAAGAGGTTGGACTGGCTGGGTGCTGTGGTCCTTTAAGCACAGACACTCTGACTCTTACTGCTTATCCATCACTTCCCAGCACAAACCTGGTGGGGAACTGGCTAAGCACCCAAGTCATACCTCTATGCCTTCTAGATTTGTATTCCCCTAACCTTTTAAGGAAGAAAGTGGATCTTGGAGCAAGGTGGCAAGCTGGCTTTTGTGAGGAGCTTTTAGACTACACTTGCTTTCGGGTAGGACCCTTTCAGGAAGAAGTAGACAAACTGGAGTGTCTTGGCCAAGATCACACAGAAAGTTGAAGAGGCAAGGCTACAAGTCAGGTTTCTTAATTCCCAGGTTAGTGTGCTATCTGCCAAACCATACAAATAACCCTAAAAGCCTGAAAAGAGTCTCTGAATGTGTGTATGAGTTCATGCGTGCAGGTATGTGCAGAGGAGTATAGGAAAGGGAGAAGATTATTACACTGCATATCCTTTCCTGTTCTCCTTTCCAACACATGTGTGCTCAAGGGACAGCTTTGGGACAGGATCGACATTCCTAAAGAGTATCAGTTTGAGGCTTGTGTACACAGAGAGGTGGAACAT
>NW_012122932.1:6466152-6468567 GCF_000951035.1 Colobus angolensis palliatus
AAAAAAAAAAAAAAAAAAAAAGAAATAAAACGTATTTTTGTAACAGTGATGAGGAGAATGAAGACAATTAAACAGGCTCAAAGAGTATCTGTGGCATTCCTAGAACATAGAGAATGAATGGTCAAATCAGAGTCAGAATTCAAATTTCCCAACTCCCGGGTGGATTGACTGTGTCTTGGGATTAGTTCTACATTCCATACCTAAACCCTTGAAAAAGGAAATCATATAAATGAACACATCCAAATTTAGTGATGATGATATGGTAACTGCTAATATCTATTGTATATGTGTATTGTGCCAGGAACAAAACATAAAGTTTGTTACATGTATGGTCTCTTTTAGTTCTCACATCAACCCTTTGAAGTGGGTATTGTGTATATTCCCACTGTGCAGGAAGAAACTGAGGCTTAGAGTGTGACTTTTCATTGAGCATCTTGCTTTTTAATGTGGGATGATGTCTTACATCCAAGGGTTACAGTTATAATGGTGGAAATTCAGGCCCCAAGATAAGCCAGTTGAATGGGGGGAAGGAAAGGTACTTTTTGGGTAGAAGCAGATTGGCATATTCTAGTGCTCCTGAAATTGCACCACAAAGTGGTGGCAGGTTCTGCCAAGAAGGCTTGGCGTGAGCTGAGTTTGTCACCTTGTAGCAATATGTGCTGCCCTGGCCCCTTTCAGCCTGAAGATACTGTATCTGGCAGTCCTAGTGTGGGGAAGTGCCAAGTCAAGTTGGAAGGCAAGACTTTTAGACAAGATGACCAGCAAAGGTGGGGCCACAGAGCTGGGCTCGACCAGAACGCTGTGCTCTGTGTTTACAGCATGGAAACCATCTCCAAATTAAATCTCCTGTACTTGTCACTTGGGGAAAGGTGAGGGAGAGCAAATCAACAGAACACAGAAGCAAGAGAACATGAGCCCTTTTCCTATCCTCAATAGCTGGAGGCCCAAGGAATCCTGAGAACATTAGTTCTAAGTTTAACCAGTAGGGTCCATAAAGAAGTTTTCTCCCACCATTAAGCAAAACAATGTAGTGGGTAAGTGTTTGGGCTCTGAATTGAGCAAGCCAGTTCAAGTCCTCTGCCACCATTTGCTGGTTGCGTCATGGTGGGCATGCTTGTTAGTCATTAAACCTCAGTTTTCTCATCTGTAACATAGAGAAAACAACGGAAACTGCCACATAGATGCATCAGGGAGATTCAGTCAGATCATACATTTAAATTCATCACAGTGCCTGACACAGTAACTATTCAAAACATTGATGGCTTTGAACAAAGTTATTGTTAGCGTCATTATCATCATCCTGATTGTTAGGGTATGAGGGGTCTAATAAATCAACTCCTTTGCTTGAGTTCTGTGTCAGAAATCTTCATTAAGAAATAAGACAAAGAAATAAACAGAAGTGAGACCAAAATGCCACTTTTATTACTGGAAAGCTAACACTGGAGGGTGTAGCCTGAATGGACAGAGTAATAAAGACCTGCTACTCCATCTTGGCCAGCACAAGCCCCCTTCTTGGGAAAACCTACTTCTGTACAATTCGCTGCCAAGACGATGGGCGTGAGTTCTCTGTAGGTCACCTGGCTCAGTGAGGAAGAGAAACAATTGTAGAGCTTTGTACACCTGTCCTCAATTCCTTATCTATAAGCTCCTCTCTGCAAGGAGTGCAGAGATCAGGGGAGGGGAGGGTTGAGATGGGGCAAAAGAGGCTGGGGAAAGGTTTAGATTTTATAATAAGGAAGACTACTCCAAGTAAAAGGAAATATCAGGAGTGAGCAAGAAGAGCTTCTTCTAACCTTCATATGTTACCGTGTAACAAAAACAGTGGTGTACTTAGCATATTTGACATTTGGAGAAGATCATTTAACATTGCCTCCCTCAATCAGATAACACAATTAGTTTCAGTAATAACTGTATAACAATCAGCAACAACCTTTGGTTTTAAAACAATCGACACATCAGAATCATTCATTTAACTTATTTACTCATTTTCTACAGGGTCTTGCTCTGCCATCTAGGCTGGAATTCATTGGTGTAATCTCAGCTCACTGCAGCCTTGAGCTCCTCAGCTCAAGTGATCAAGTGATCCTCCAGCCTCAGCCTCCTGAGAACCTGGGATTATAGGTGCTCACCACCATGCCTGGTTAGAATTCATTTTATTTTTAAAGGTGTTATTCAAACTCAGTAATAGTTGACATGTACACTAAATTTTTCACTTACCAAACAAAGATATTATACTTTACATTTTGTACCTGTCTCAGTATTTTACATTTTAAACCAAAATAGAAACTTTAGGTGTTTCCACAGAATGACAGAACTGAATGATCTCAACTTCTGTTTTCCCTGCTTTACAATCACTGTGCTATCCTTGTTTATTCCAAATCTACTGTTTAAATGCTGGAATATGTAGCACAACAG